>NW_006333880.1:0-357 GCF_000327345.1 Myotis davidii
TAGCTAACACCTCTATCACATCACATAATTATTACTTTTCTGTGGTGAGAACAATTAATATCTAGCCTCTTAGCAACTTTGAAGTTTTTAATATTGTTGATTATACCAGTAATTGCCATGCTGCGCATTAGATCTCCGGAACATATTTATCTACTAGCTGCAAGTCTGTACTCTTAAACAAACATCTTCTCAATTCCCTCACCCCCAGATCCTGGTAATCCCCAATCTGCTCTGTCTTTTATGAGTCCAGCTTTTTATGATTCCACCTCTAAGTAATATCATACAACATTTATCTTTCTCTGTCGGACTTATCTCACTTAACGCCTTTAGCATCCACCCATGTTGTCACAAATGGCA
>NW_006333881.1:0-357 GCF_000327345.1 Myotis davidii
AAATAGTTGCCACCATATGGAACTGTGAGCAGAAAACATCTGGTCAACTAGATGTGATTAGGAAGGTTATGAGATTTCCCATTGTTTTTGGCTTGATTTTACCTGCCTGGTATGGTTTGAAGGTAGGAAGTATGTCTTTGTCATGGGATCAAAGGCTAGTGTAGAAATAAGGGCCTAATCAGAGTCCATCATCAAGAGCAGCCCAGGAGGAAAGGGAACAGAAATGGGGTTGAGGTGAGGGCTAGCCAGGTGGCCTGAATGCTAGCTCTTAGAGCACTGGGAAGTACAGGTAGACACACCTGACTGCAGGGAGGGACACACCCATCTGTTGGGGTCCAACCCCAGCAGGTCTAGGGG
>NW_006333882.1:0-357 GCF_000327345.1 Myotis davidii
AAGAAGGGGACCCTGAAATAGGATGTGGAAGAAATCAAAGATGGACTTCTGTGATTCACAAGCTTATCCTGAGCTAGCCCTGAGCACAAGTACTTGCACCGAATGCCTCTTCGATTCCCACTTCAAGCAAAAATTCACTAACATTGAAAAAAAAGGTATAGGGACACACGTACACACAGCACTACTGTCCGCCTTCCAACCACGCCCTGCTGTCCAGCTGCAGTTCAACTTTGACTCTTACTACACCTTCATGGCTGTTATGTTGTTTATTTTTCCGCATCTGTGGGTTTACAGTTCTAGCATCAAGATCAGGCACCAAACAGTCTTTGCTTTAGAGCAGTGGTTCTCAACCTTCCT
>NW_006333883.1:0-357 GCF_000327345.1 Myotis davidii
GCCATGGGAGGTTGGCCAGCCAGCCCCGCCTCCATCGGGCCAGTTGGCCGGCTGCAGTGCGTGTCATAGGGACTGGTCATTCCGGTCGTTCCAGTCGTTCTGGTCGCTTGGTTTTATATATACAGATGCCTTCTTCCCTCAGTATCCCCAGGGGATTGGTGTCAGGACCTCCCCGAGGCTACTAAACTCCGTGGATGCTCAAGTCCCGTCTATAAAATGGCCTAGTATTTGCATATAACCTGGGCATATCCTCCTGTGTACTTTCAGTCACCTCTAGTTTATTTATAATACCTGATACAGTGCAAATGCTATGTAAATAGTTGATATACTATACTGTTTAGGGAACGAGGACAAGGA
>NW_006333884.1:0-357 GCF_000327345.1 Myotis davidii
CCGCGCCACCTGTTAGCGCACGATAAAAACTACGCGCAAACAATGTGTTAAGGCAAAATGAGCCTTAACAAGAGCAGTTGAATTTGAAGGGTATTATCAATGTTTTTCTGTTTTTGAGTGTTTTTAAAATGGAGAACAGTGGGAAGGAAGCCCTGAAGGTAGGTTAGGACAAAGAAGACATACTACAGAACCAATGAGGATTTGTAAGCATCGGAAAGACTTGATGAAAGCAGAAAGAATAGGTTAGAAAAGGAAGTGGTAGGAGAGGAGGCCATTGGTATTACATCTAGATGTAAGTGATATGCACTGGGTCTTGTTAGCAATTGTAAAAATAGAAAGGACGGAACAAAATAAAAG
>NW_006333885.1:0-357 GCF_000327345.1 Myotis davidii
AAAAAAAAAATTATTTTTAAAATGTCAATGTTTCATCTGTATAAACAGTTAGAAGTACAAAGATATTTATATAACCTAAATTGTGTGATATAGAGAACAATAAAATAATTTAGAGCACATCTATGCTAGGCATAATTCTAATCACTTTTTACATAATATAACTAGAGTAATTTCACATCAATACTATCAACTCTATAAAAGGCCAGTCTGCGGAACATGAAGGCTATATAACTTGCCCAAAGTTATACTTAATCTCCTCTCTAACTATATGTAAATGTAATTGGTCCAGAGTAATTTTTTCCCTGGGATTTGCTTTAATACTACCTTTATTCAAATAAAACTCTCTTGATCCTTATA
>NW_006333886.1:0-357 GCF_000327345.1 Myotis davidii
TTTAAACCAAATATTCAAAACACAACCATAAAAAGAAGATTGATAAATTTGAACTACCTGAAAATGAAAAATTTCGACACCACCAAATATATCATACACAAAAATATAATTCAAACTACAAAAAGGTTGAAGATATTTGCATGGATCATTAAAAAATTAGTACCTAGTACAGAATACATAAGGAGCTATAACAAATGTGGAAAATAGAGATAAAATAGCCCAGCTGAAAAGTGAACAAGAATGTGGGCATACAACTTTTTTAAGAAAGAAAAATTCCAGTTAGTATGAAGAATTTACAAATAATTAACTTCTCTTGTAACCATAATTCAAAAACTGAGCCCTAGCTGGTTTGGCTCA
>NW_006333887.1:0-357 GCF_000327345.1 Myotis davidii
ATGAGAGCAGGTGGCAGGTGACCAGGATGTGGTGAAAACATCCCCCCAATTCATGTGTGGGTGCTGGGAGTTGACAGAGCCTGTCCAATACTGGGCAGGAAGTTCTCCTGCCCCCAATGCCACAGCACATGCCCTGGGAAAGCAAGCTCCGCATAGGGGCTTGGATAGAGGAGTGTTTCTTGCTCATGAAGAATGCATGTTCAGCTCAGACTTTGTTTCTAGGTCATCCTAAGTGGTCCCTCTTGCCTGCTTGAATCTCCTGGACACCGGGATCTCATGGAGGCTGCCTGAGCTTGGGTTCCTACAATTTTCCAGTTTCTGCCAGGTGCATGTAATGTCTGTGTTAAAGAGAAAATC
>NW_006333888.1:0-357 GCF_000327345.1 Myotis davidii
CCTGCGGGCCCTCTCGGACAGGTGGAGAAACATCAGAAAATAAAATTCTTTGTGTTTCCTCAGACCTTCACCCCAACACCATCCCATCTCCAATGAGACTTATAACCTCCAAATCCTGATTCTTTTTTTTTTCCCCCTGACTTTCTTTAATGCATCAGGGCCAAGGCCTCATCCTGCCTCTCAGCTAGTATCCCTGCCTGGCTGACTACACCTGCTTCCCTTCCACTAATGATGTGTATGGGTTTCCTGTTGTTATTTTCTTTCTTTCTATTTTCAACATTTTGGGCTCTCTTTTCTGCTTGAAATACTTGCAACAACAGATTTCTGTTTTAAAATATAGGTTTTATTATTATTCAG
>NW_006333889.1:0-357 GCF_000327345.1 Myotis davidii
CTTCCTTCCTTCCTTCCTCCTTCCTCCCTTCCTGTTGTGAGGCACGCACCCCTGCTCAGCCTTCTAACCTCATCTGAAACTTGGTATGACTCTGGCAGGAGACAGCCCAGTCACCTGCCAAAGGACAGGGAGGATATATCCTGTGACAAAGAACCCGGAGACAGAGAGTCTAGATTTGATCACGACGTTGATAGTGTGCCACCATCCACCACGATGGTGAAGCTGGCGGTGGCTAAAGCTTGCTAGATGACTCAGGCTTGCGCTTCCCATTGACGGTCAAAATTCTGACCTTTCATATGATTTTAAAATGAATTTTCTTTTTTATCAAAGAAAACAAAATCAGGTTTTAAATAAAAT
>NW_006333890.1:0-357 GCF_000327345.1 Myotis davidii
CTTTCTGAAAGACCTAACTTTGCTTTTATATTTTCAGGTTTATTAAACATATATTCCAGTTTCTACCATATCTGAGTCATCAGTACTCTGTGTATGTCTTGATCCTAACCATTAAAACAAGCACTCAGACTAGTATGATGCTATGAATACTGTCAGTTGCAGTAGTGTGTAGAATTATATATCCCTTTATGCAACTTCAAGGTCAGGAACTTTTGCATCAGGAAGTTTAAAAATTTATTCTCATTATTTTTGTCTTACTATGCTTCCATACTTGTTTAGGGATTTCATGAACACACATAAGGCTGGAATTAAAAGGTATAATTTTATGTTTATATGGATTAAAATGTATATTTTTAC
>NW_006333891.1:0-357 GCF_000327345.1 Myotis davidii
CATCAGGAAAAGTGAGAGACTGTGAGAGTTGGGCATTGGAGTCTGGGCCACTACATTCCATCATGGAGTTTTCTAGGCTTTCCTGAATGGTAGGTGCTACCACATATGTCTCAATAAAGATAGGCTTAACAACTTGCAAGTGCAGTAAGTGTGATCCACTAATGTTCCCAGTAGAAAAAGCCAGAAGAACACACTGTACTAAGAACAACTCACAAGAAAAAAAAGATTTATAAATATCCAGCAAAATTATTTATTGATTAACTATCTGTGATGATTAGAATATTAAGTGCCTGTTCATGTAAAGATTAATTAGACCTTTAGAGGCAAATATGAGCATTGAGTTTTCTTTGAAATTGT
>NW_006333892.1:0-357 GCF_000327345.1 Myotis davidii
TTAGTGGCAGCTAAAATTGCATAGCTGTGCCCTTGGCTTTTAAGATTAAGGCTTTCCTATTTTTCCTAGAAATATAAACCTGTTCTTTTCTTCTATAGATTTGATGTCATGGTTGTGAACACACAGTTGTAACTACACTAATCTAATTTAAATTCTCAAAGTTATTGATTTGAAGAAAAGGTCGCTGCAGTTATGAAAGAGAAGCTGAAGAAAGTCTGATTTCAGTGACAAGGATTCTTTGATCTTAGAATAAGCGGTTAAGAGAAAAAAATCTAAAACTTGTTGTACATAGTATAGATTAGCAATTTTGAACTGGTGTGCCGCAAAAGTTTTTAGAACATGCAATACCTGACTAGT
>NW_006333893.1:0-357 GCF_000327345.1 Myotis davidii
AAAATTCTAAATCAAATGTGGTGCCTCTGCTGGAGGACTTGATGATTAAAGAAATCTCATTCATATAAGAAAAATGTATTGGGTACCCACATTATGCTGGCCATTAGGGATACAAATGTGCCCTCATGGATCCCACAGACAAGCATGCAATACTGTAAAAAGGTATATGTGCTAATATGGGGGAACTATGGCACTATGAAAGTATATAATTGGCATTCCAAACTCATTTTTGAGTTCGGAAGTGGGATAAACAAGGAAATCTTGCTAAAAGATAATAATAACAAGAATAGTAATGGCTACCATTTATTGGGTGTTTTCCATGCTCATTCAGCTATTATCAGCATTTTATAACCCTTA
>NW_006333894.1:0-357 GCF_000327345.1 Myotis davidii
TCTTGCTCACATCCTGACCATCTGGCTCATTTCCTTTTTAGCTACCATCTTCCCTTCCCTAGGCCCTTACCCTAAACTGCCTAATCCCACCTAACTCCTCAATCTTAGCTCTAGATGTCATTAACACCTCTACTCACACCTGTTTGACAGCTAAACATGTCTCCAGACATTGCCAAAGTCACCTGGGGTGCAATAGTGCATCCACTGATAAATATGATTAAAATCCATTGTCCACATTGCAGCTGGGAATATCTTGAAGACTGCAGAGTTGATTATGGGTTTTTTTTTTAATTCTCCTAGATTTTTCAATTAAATTTCAAATTCAGTGACCCTGAAATAAAAAACAAAACAAAAATC
>NW_006333895.1:0-357 GCF_000327345.1 Myotis davidii
AAGTCACTTGTATTTCATCTGTATGTCTCATTTTCTCTCTCTTTTCATTTCTTGTCATGTTTATGGTGATTAAACAAGGTTGTTTGTCTCCAAAAACATATTTTGCTGGTTATTTCCTGGTGGTTTTAGAAGTTCCTTTATCCTCTGTACTTCCTACATGTTGGTAGTTACATTTATAGAATTAATGAGATTCACTAAGAGTTTTATGTTTCAAGATGCCTTCATAGTTGGTGCAAAATCTTTCTACCAGAGGCACATAATCATTGACAACGCCTCTTTTTGTGCATCTAGCCACTATAGATAGCCATTTCTCAGATGTATTATTTTATTAGGGGTTGCAAACTGTTGGTATTCTAA
>NW_006333896.1:0-357 GCF_000327345.1 Myotis davidii
AACCCCTGATAGACAGACAGACAAATAGATAAACGTCACACATAGTCACAGACAACAGTATGGTGACAGACAGAGGGAAGGGGGGCGGGGAGGCTTAATAGGGTAGAGGGGAGATAACTGGGGACAGAAAGAGTCTTTACTTTGGGCGATGGGTGCACAAAGCAGTGTGCAGGTGATGTTTTACTGCATTGTAAACTTGAAACCTGTATGGTTTTGTTAAACAATGTCACTTCAATAAACTCAATAAAGAATAAAATAAAAACATAATCATGAACACAGACTATAGTGTGGTAATTGCTGGGGAAGAAGGTGAGGGGAAGGTGGAGGAGGGCATGGGGGGAATAAATGGTGATAGAC
>NW_006333897.1:0-357 GCF_000327345.1 Myotis davidii
ATCTGGCCTTCATGCAGTCTGGGAGGTAGGGGGATGGCAGCCCATTTAACAGAGGGAGAGACTGAGCAGCAGACCCGTGAGCCCTGGGAGCCTGCACTCCGGGCCAGCCCCGCAGCCATGAGCGCCCTGGAGCCCAGAGCATGCCATCTCCCCACCGCTCCCCACTCGAAGGCTCCAGGCTCCTTGGAGAAATGGCTGGGCCAGGCCTGGGGGTGTGGAGTGCAAAGTGAGTCGGAACTGTCTGCCTGCGCGAGGCTGTGAGGAGGCGTTTCAGGGGTGCTGGGGCCCAGGCACCAGCCCGGAGGCTCCCATTGGCCAAACGGTGGGCAACCTGGGCATGGAAGTGAATATGGTTGT
>NW_006333898.1:0-357 GCF_000327345.1 Myotis davidii
TGGAGAAAACCAAAATTGAAAGTGAGTAGTTCAAGAAGCTGAGGAGCCAGTGTTATTGGATCCCCATGTGGATGCCGAAATCGAGTAGGTGACAAGTAGAAATATGGAGAAAAAGTGAATTATAAAATTTTCAATGATTGAGAAAGGTAACAGATACCTAAGCAGTTGGTAAATGACAAATTAGAAAGAGGGTTAACATTTTTATTTTACTAGTTAAATGGCATGAGGTTCAAAGAAGCTGACATCTTGAAGGAATAGCTAAAATAAATAGTCTGCATTTTAGAGTGGAATATATAGGAAAACACTACACTACTCGTGATGCCTAGGTATCTATAATAATAAAAGTATAATATGCTA
>NW_006333899.1:0-357 GCF_000327345.1 Myotis davidii
AGAACAGATACAATGTAATTAGCACCGTATTCAGCAAATGGTAGGCAGCTGGCATTCCCATGATGGTTAACGAGGCTGCTTAAATCTTGAAATGGACATTTGTTGGCTTGTCCGTCCTAGCCCTTTTCGGGAAACACCGCACGACCTAAACCGATGTGGCAACAGCAGGCTCCCAGTTGACATCCAGCATGAAGGGAACCTGGCCAGTTCATTAGACTAGGATGGGCACCTGGTCTGGACGGTGAGCGTCTCTTCCCTCAGGAACTTGAAATTGAGAGACTATACTCTTAGACTAGAGAAGAAATCTGCATGGTCACTTTCTTCTTTAAAAAAAAATATAGTTTTATTGATTTCAGA
>NW_006333900.1:0-357 GCF_000327345.1 Myotis davidii
AAAAAAAAGATCCAATCAGAGATGTAAAACCAGTACACATGTCAGTTAAATTAGAAATGTAGCATCCCATGTTTGCCAAAAGGTAATCTCTAGAGAAATCAAAATATGTAAAATACTAACTGATAATGTTAAATTTGTTTTTTGTAAAAATGTGATTGACTTTCTTCCTCAGTATAAATGCAATTATCATATTTATCTTAACATTCACTTTACACTTTTCTATATGCTTAATAGCTATATACATAGTAATCTGTGAGTTGTAACTCAATTCTATTTCCTGTTGACTTGTTTTATATTGATTGAGAGGTATCTTGCTAATAGTTAACCTATAATAATAAAAGCATATTATGCTAATTA
>NW_006333901.1:0-357 GCF_000327345.1 Myotis davidii
TTTTTTCTTTAAAAAAATAAATAAATTCTATTTTTCCTAACCAAAATGTATATATTAAGTTAACCACTCATCAGTATCTGTGTACAGTAGACCTTTGCACACTATGAGTTTGAACTGTGTAGGCCTATTTATATGTGGATTTTTTCAGTAACATACAGTCGGTCCTCCATATCCCCAGGTTTTACATTGGTGGATTGGACAGCAGATGCACAGGGCTGACGATATGCATTGCTCCACAGTATTTTATATGAGAGACTTGAGCATCCTCATATTTTGGTCCTAGAATCCATCCCCCATGGATGAAAAAGGAAAAATATAGTTAAGTTTGGGGAGAGTAAAAAGTTATATGTGGCCCTA
>NW_006333902.1:0-357 GCF_000327345.1 Myotis davidii
CCCCCCCCCACGTGGCCCCTGATTCCAGAGGCTCCTCCTACCTGGGAAACCATGAACCCCTGGGAATACTGGTCCAGGAGCCTGAGGCTGGGGTGCCCCTCTGGGCAACTCATTTCCTTCCGGCTCTGAGGGTCCCCAGAGGGTTCCAGGCTGCAGGGACAGTGGTTAGAGCGTGGCCGGTGTTGCTCAGTGGTTAGAGCGCCGGCCTGCGCAAGGAAAAGGTCGCGGGTTCGATTCCAGGTCGAGGGCTCGACGTACCTGGGTTGCAAGTTCGCGCCCAGCTGGCCCCGAGCTGGGTGCCTGCGGGGCCACTGGGGGATGTGTCTGTCTCTCACTTTGGTTCTCTCTCTCTCTCTC
>NW_006333903.1:0-357 GCF_000327345.1 Myotis davidii
TTTTTCCCCACAACTGTTATTTTAATCAATGGTCCATTCAATAAGCAATGACATCTTAGAAGAAAATGTCATATATTCATTTTCATTAATTCATCACAATATTTCTGGGAACAAATCATGGTGAAAAACAATTATGAAGGCTCTCATTTATGAACTGAACTGAGCATTAAGCAACCATTAGCCATTTTAATCTTCTCAACAGCCTTCTGAGATAGATTATCTCATAAAATATCATGAGATAATACCCTGTGTTACAAAGCAGGAGATAGTTTGAGTCTTCACTGGTTGTGGTGTACTTTTACTGGGTTTGGCTTTTTGGTACCTCATCGTTGTTTTGATTTACATCTCGGATGATTA
>NW_006333904.1:0-357 GCF_000327345.1 Myotis davidii
CCTGAGCTTGTCAGGTTAGCATGTGGCCCTTTCATCCACGGGATTAAGACATGAAAGTCGAGTTTGAAAGCATTTCCTCTGGAATGGCTGCTCTAGCTCTATTTTTAAGTGGCTCCACTTGTGTCAACTTTTTTACAGATTCTTATAAAGCCCTACAAAAGCAATCGTGCTTCTCACCACCAGGCAAGGGCAAGCCCTGAGTCTATTTTGTCTAAAGATAACTTTAAGGATGTATAATGAAGTTATAATGTATAACCTCTGATTTTCATCATTGCATATTATCCTGAATTATTCAAGAATTATTGCCTGGCTAGCATAACTTAGTAGTTGAATGTTGACCTATGAATCTAGAGGTCA
>NW_006333905.1:0-357 GCF_000327345.1 Myotis davidii
CACTGAGCCAAACCGATTTTGGCTCCAGCACAGTTTTTAAGAGCATAAATGGAGATGACATCCGCGAACACATCAGCACTGGGCCTGGCCCATAGTTAGTGTTTCCTAGAGCTCATTTATCTAACATGGCTCTCCTAAATCAAGTGCCCTGAGCTAACAGTATTCAGACTTGAAGTCATTGTTCACGACCATTTTATTAAACATGCAAATTGCTGACACACATTTTGTTAAAGTAAATAACATGGCTGGCCCAGTGTATCTCTTTCTATGAATATATTTGGAAACTGTTTAAATGGATAAAGTATCTGTTAATTGTTAAATATAAAAAGCAACAAATAAAGCTGTGTATGCCTTAGA
>NW_006333906.1:0-357 GCF_000327345.1 Myotis davidii
TTTTTTTCCTATCATGGGGAAATGCATTCTAAAGGCTCCTGTTAATGTTTTTAAATTTGAAAATTCTCCTAAAATGACCAAAAAAGTGTAAAGAAAATCTTATATAAGACGTGATCTTAAAAACAAGGAGAAAATACTGATCACTCATACATATGCAGGATTAATTATGGTAACAATCTCGGAACTACTGCTTTTTTATTCTCAAAAATAAAATAATTAATATCAAATGGTTTGAATTTCTTAGTCTTCACATTTAAATAATATGCTCCATCTGGGTTTATGCTCAGATTCTCCTAAAACCAAGATGAGCATGACACCACACTAGTTGCTCTTTATCTATAGCAATCAAAGTCCCTT
>NW_006333907.1:0-357 GCF_000327345.1 Myotis davidii
ATCATCAAAGAATTATGAAACCTTCAGTAGAGTTTCAGTGTTAATTGCAACTTCTGACAGCCTAATTTTTTGAAAAGTGGTAATTCATGTGTTGTAGAGACTACAATTAGTGGAAATAGTTTATTAATCAGGCTGCTCTGTTTTCTGACCATACTGTAGTACGGAATTTACAGTTACTGCAGCACCCGCTCTCCCTGAGAACCACAAGCAAAGTAAATGAAGGTGGTATTCTTAATGGATTGGCATAGAAAAAATAGTACTCATTCTGGGCCAGTGATCATTTCCAGAGATTTATTCTTCAACTTCTACATTAGCTTCTAAACTAAATGAAAAGAGAAAATAGGTAAGTTTAAAAAA
>NW_006333908.1:0-357 GCF_000327345.1 Myotis davidii
AGACCCAAGAAGTGTCTGGGGCTTGAATCATCATTTTCTCTGTCCCCAGGTTCCTACTGTCAAGTTCACGATTCTGCCTTTGGTCTTTAAGTGCAGATTTGAAGAACATAGCATGTAGTCACTGTGCTTTTCAAGGGTCAAAGACAGAGTGGTGGAGGCACATTGCTAAGAATACTGATGTCTAATGCATGGGAAGACCACCTGACTTACCCTGCAGGTCAATTTAGCAGATGTTGCTCTTCTTTCTTTCACTACTCTCTATACATCACACCACAGACTCTGAAGTAGGTCTGACCCTCTCAAGAGGAAGATGACATTTCTTCCTTCAAGGGTTTGTGAAAGGCTATGCTACCCTCT
>NW_006333909.1:0-357 GCF_000327345.1 Myotis davidii
ATTGTCATTCTTCCTATGGGTAAGCTAGATGGTAGTTCCAGTCAGTGTATATAGATTGGTCAAGGTTTATTCTAACGCTGAAATTTTCTAATTTTTATAAATTGTATCATTCACCCAGATACATGATCATTAGCTGGCAAAATTCTTCTATTCCTATCACTATGACTAATAATTTAACTTAAATACATCTTTTTTTCCCCATTGATTTATGGAAGCCACACTTCATATTTATGAAATGTACTACTTCAGGTACTGTCTAGAAGGGTTTTCCTGAAGAGTTGATGTGGTAACTCACTTAAAAGTCTCCCATGCTCAGCCGGCGTGGCTCAGTGGTTGAACACCCACCTATGAACCAGG
>NW_006333910.1:0-357 GCF_000327345.1 Myotis davidii
AAAAAAAAACCAAAACCCAACATTTAAATGTTCGTTATCCCCTCCCTTGGCCCCAACTGCTATGAAGAGGAAGGTGTAAATGTGGAGTTGGGGTGGGCTGCTTTTCTTTTCCTCCATAGTGCCAAGAAAGCTTAGGGTAGCTGTGGCAGAGAAAACAATAAAATTCCTTGGGAAAAATAATTAAATATTAAATGTTTCCTATTTTGTTTGAACTTTTATCCTCATCTTAGACTATGTTGAATGCATTTCATTGGTCTTTTTAGCACTTTTGCAGCAATGCTGAGGGAGTAGATTATTTTTTTAAGGAAGAACATATGGGATATGCACACAAAGCAATTGGAATGGGGTCACATGGCA
>NW_006333911.1:0-357 GCF_000327345.1 Myotis davidii
CCAAGGCTTGAACCTGTCCAAAACACTGTAGTCACGTCCCATAATATGGTAGGAAAAATTTTATTTTTATAGGAAACTGACAAACTGTATTCCAAAGTTGCTGTACCATTTAGCATCCCCACCAACACAGAGTTCCTGTTGTGCTATGTACACACCAGCATTAGGTGGTGTCAGTGTTCTGAATTTTTGCCATTCTAATAAGGTGTGTAGTGGTAATTCAGTGTTTTACTTTGCATTTCCCTGTTGAAATATGATGTGGAAAATCTTTTTATAGGCTTATTTGCCATCTGTATATCTCCCTTGTTAAAGTATCTATTAAGGTCCTTAGCCTGTTATTGTATTGTTTGTGTTCTTATT
>NW_006333912.1:0-357 GCF_000327345.1 Myotis davidii
TCTGCACAGCTGGTAAGCAGCAACTCCTATCCAAGATATTTGATGGGTTGTGAAGTCTTTCATGTATAATATCTGCCTCTGGTTGTCATAGCATAAAGTAGGCGCTCTCATTAATGGGGAAGTGGCATTTCTGTTTACAATTTAAGAATTATCAAGAAATTTTACTTATAGCTCTCCAAGAGCTCATCTTTCCTATAAGCTCATAGTATTTCCAAGCTTTGGCCAGAAGACAACTTATTAAAAAAGACTACACAGTACTCTTCATGCATTTATATTATCTGCTGATGTTTATTTTTGTCCCCTTTGTTACTGATGGCTTTATCAAAGGGACATGAAGGATACCACAGACACTGAGAG
>NW_006333913.1:0-357 GCF_000327345.1 Myotis davidii
CCCTAAAGCCCACAGGCCTAGGACCCAGCCGAGAGGACACTGAGAACGAGGGCACGGCTAACAGGTGGTGTGCACCAAGCGGGAAGCTGACAGTTTACAGGCATCGCCTCATGCGACCCTCAGAGCCACCCTCCCTCCAGACGGAGAAAGTGAGGTTCTGACAGGTGAGCACAGGCCGTCAATGGGAGGGTAACCACGTGGAGGCAGCGCCGAGGACCCACAGCGGCCTCTTCCCATCACAGTGCTCGTCCCCTTGACCTCGGCCTGTCCATTCACCCAGGGTTTAGTTATTCCACAGGCAGCTCATAGCATGTAGCTTAAGTCTTAGACATCCAAGTGAGAACTATAAATACAACC
>NW_006333914.1:0-357 GCF_000327345.1 Myotis davidii
ACTATTGCAATAGAAATCCAATCGGATACGACGACTTGCACGTATTTTAATAGCATCATAACTAGAACTGAATTTTGTCTTTATTATTTTTAAAGGAAAGTTTTGTAAATTTCTCTATCGCCTCAGTTTACATTTTGTATATTTGTATTTAAATGAAAGTCAGACTTTGATGGTGTATATTTTCTGTGCAGCCACTGTTAAGCCATGTGTTTTCAGACATTTTAGAGGGTGGGGGCGGATTTACCAAAAAAAAAATGTGACTCAGGACTTCCACAGCCTCAAATGAGAAAATGTTTTTATTAAATGTAGAAAATGAAAAAAGAAAAGAAATAGAAGAGGGGAAGAAACTATTTATAT
>NW_006333915.1:0-357 GCF_000327345.1 Myotis davidii
GAACCTATTCCATCAAGTCAAAACATTGAAAACACAAGTGCCAGAATAGCCTGTGTAGTTATGCTTGTTAATATTAATGTGACCTAGTGAGATGGGAAAACTACCAAAATTCTTTAATTGTTGAAAGTCGAGGCAGTAGTTGCTGATAAAATTAATGTCCATACTCCAACATTATTTTAGTGAGAATTATTTCTTTCTACTCTCAAAATAATGTTTCCCCACTATGCATTTAATTGCAGTTCCCAATTTATTAGTAATAATTTCAAATACAACGTATTTTGAAATAAGGCTATAAACAGACAGCATGATTCTGTCAAAGGAAATAAGAGATATTTAAATTAGATTTTTGGCCCTGAC
>NW_006333916.1:0-357 GCF_000327345.1 Myotis davidii
AAAAAAAAAAAGAGCTAAAGAAACTCTTGAGAAATGACAAATCAAAGTCACCATAGTCATTTGCTTTACCTGCATATGTGTGTCAGGATCTGCAAAACAAATAAAAAATTAATATAACAATGAATTTCAGCATGATTATATTGCTTGAACCAAATTAGCTGAGTTATCATTGCTTCTTTACACATCCTGACTAACCATTAACAGCAGGCATCAGAGAGAATTGGAGCAACAGCTGCGGCATGTCAGTTAGAAATGGCATGCTTCAAGGGTCTCAATAACAAAAGCGTTTCTCAAAGTATAGTTTAATTCATGGTGTATATAAACTTTTTCTTTGTGATTGTTTCCTTTATTTTTTTT
>NW_006333917.1:0-357 GCF_000327345.1 Myotis davidii
TTGCATACTCACAACTGTAAACCTACTTTTTTTCCCACCTCTGAATTTACTACCATACATTTGTTTTATACATTTTGATAAATTTATGTCAATATAATTGTTTTTCTTTATAACCTATGTTTTATGTTTTTTAAAATGCTATACTTAAAAAAGGGTCTTAGGCTTTATCAGAGTGAAAGATGGGTCTATGGCAAAACAAAAAGAAAAAAAAATAATAAGAAGAATGCTGCCTCTGGCAGAGTCATGAGATGAAAGGCGTGTGGGTCCCTGAATTACCACAAGAACTGCTAGTTGAAAAGCAGCCCCTTCCTGGAACTATTAAAGGTATCTCTATATATAAAAGGCTAATATGCTAAG
>NW_006333918.1:0-357 GCF_000327345.1 Myotis davidii
GAGAGATGCTCCTATGTGGAGGCTGCCATGAAATGTCCATCTGTTTTTTATACTCATTGCATTTAGTAATATTTTCCATGCAATGTATGTGTGGCATTACTATCTGGGGTTGAGGGCAGCAGGCTCCAACATTCAGCACCATGCAAAATCAACAGACTGAGATGCATTTCTTTCTTTCTTTATTAAATCCTCACCTGATGGCATGCTTATTGACTTTAGAGAGAGGGGATGGGGAGAAAGAGAGAGAGAGAAACATCCATCTGAGAGAGAAACATCGATTGGATGTCTCCTGTATGTTCAATCCCCGACCAGGGATTGAACATGCAACCTGGGTATGTGGCCTGCCTGGGAATCAAA
>NW_006333919.1:0-357 GCF_000327345.1 Myotis davidii
AAAAAAATAAATTGGAGAAAGATGCACAATTGGAAATCTTTGCTGAAGGGCATGGAAGAAGAGCATGAATAGCAAGCAGGCTCAATACTATGATTCTGAATGGAAAGACTTAATTTTGTTGTAATATCTATTCTCCCTAAATCAATCAATAAGTTAAATTTTTAATAAGAGTCTTAGGATTTTTTTTTAAGTTGTCAAGTTGATTTTAAAGTTACTCTTAAAGAGTAAATGTGTAAGAATAGCCAAGAGCCCAGCCGGCGTGGCTCAATAGTTGAGCCTGGACCTATGAGTCTGGAGGTCATGGTTCGATTCCCGGTGGGGCATATGCCTGGGCTGCAGGCTCAGTCCCCAGTGTGG
>NW_006333920.1:0-357 GCF_000327345.1 Myotis davidii
GACTGGTGCAGCCACTATGGAAGACAGTATGAACTACTTCTCAATGAGTCAAGTGCTCAGGCTCAGTTTTCTCACTTATAAAATGGGGCTACCATCCCTGTACAAATAGGCTTGGTTTCAGGTGTTCTATGATGGGGTGATGTGGCCCTCTGCCCATGCTGATAAACGTTGCTTACACTTGTGATGTAATAACTGAGAAGGCCACTCAAAACGTTCTAAGATGAACTAATTAAAATAGAAAACCAACACACATTTTTGTAGTTAAAACTACACAGTTTGCTCTGGTTTAGCAAGGATTGTACTTTCAAGAACACAACATAAATTCTGAAGATAGAGGGAAAACTCATAGTGAAAGAG
>NW_006333921.1:0-357 GCF_000327345.1 Myotis davidii
TTTCTTTATAAAGTAATACATCTAAGCTAGAGAATTGTTAAGCATCACTAAATCATATTCAGGTAAAAATAAAAATATCTCTTTGTCAAATTCACTAACAGCATTTTAGCCCTTTTGCCTACAGATTCATTGTTCTTTTATCTGCTACTTTGAAATGAATTCCACCTTGCATTACTCCTCTTACCCTGGCTTCTCCACAACTCTTCCTCCTGTCTTTCTTTACTAACCTCCCTCTCCTTCTTTATGCCAGCACCCTCCCTTCTTTCCTCTCTTTCTCAACATTCCATCAATGAGATTGACAGCCTAATAGTCAGGAAGATAACCATATATGACTTTTATGAATTAATTTAAGCTAAT
>NW_006333922.1:0-357 GCF_000327345.1 Myotis davidii
TAACCCTCCATGCACCTCCCATGAACCCCTCACCACAGCTTGCACCACACTCACGTGCTTGCCTGCCTCTATCCCTCCCCTTATCCCTATGCCCACAACCCTTTTCATGGTGGCTCAGTGACTCCAGCAAACATTGGGGACATGGTGCTCTGTGAGGGTGGGCACAGGGAAAACCGTGGAGTAGCAGCACAAGCAACACAGCAGCAGACACAGCAGATGTGGAGGAGCTGCCGGCAGGGTGATGGGGAGAGACCTCCAGGGGCCGTGAGCCCAGGCTCCGGTGTGAGGCATGCACCAGCACATTCCTCCGTCCAAGTGCAACGGGGGACGTGGCAATCGTGGAGGTGGAGGTGACAG
>NW_006333923.1:0-357 GCF_000327345.1 Myotis davidii
GAGGCCGAAGGAGCCACGATGCGAAACGGCTTCTGAAAGTGAAGGAGGAAAGTGGCCAAGCAGGACGCGTCTGACCAGCAGGAAGACGGGAGTCACGGCAGGAGAAACGCACAGCTTCAGCGCAAACGACGGAGACACGAGGCTATCGCTGACCTCGGCTCAGTCCTCAGGGCGAGTGCAGGCAGCAGCCAGCGAGTCAGGGGGGCCGAGGCCGGAAGGATAGCCGGGGGACGATCAGGGAAGGTCACCGGGAGCCCAGACGGGCCACGGCGACCAAGGCCGAGACCAAGGTGGGAGGTCAGACGGTGGAGGCTGATGGGGAAGCTGGTTCGTTTTAACCTGGGGCTGGAGGAGGGC
>NW_006333924.1:0-357 GCF_000327345.1 Myotis davidii
TGAGAAGTCCCAAGATCTGCAGTCAGCAAGCTGAGACTCAGGAGAGCTGAGGGTGTGGTTCCAGTCCTAGTTTGAGTTTGAAGGCAGGAGAAGACTGATGTCCCTGCTCCAGGACAGGTAAAGAGAGTAAAGTCTCCCTTACTCCATCTTTTTGTCCTATTCAGACTTCCAGTGCATTGAATGAGGCCCACTCACTTTGGGGAGGGCAATCTGATTCACTTAGTCTACTGATGCAAATATTAATCTCATTGAGAAACATCCAGAAACACTCCCAGATCATGTTTAACCAAATATATGGGCAACTCCTGGCCCAGTCAACTTAATACATAAAATTAACCTTCATAGAGTCATACCCCC
>NW_006333925.1:0-357 GCF_000327345.1 Myotis davidii
CCTTTGGGTGCTATTGAATATCCTTCTTACATCTATAGTTGAAGGGATGGTTGGCTGCTTTTCCCACTTCCTAGCTCCATTCCCAGGGGTCCTGTGGCATCCATGAAGCTTGACTCTACAGGATTAAGGTGTACTTTTCTTCTGTCTCCAATGCATGAAAAACTATAACCCCAACTATCTAACAAATGCCCCTAACAGGATCTCCCCCACAGATTTCTATACTTATTTATGATGATTCCATTTCACCCTCAGGATCCACAGGACCCTGGCAGGGATGCTCCTCAATCTTCCACACTTTTCCCTGTTGCTTGCTTCTGAGTTGCGTTCTCTAAAACAGTGGTTCTCAACCTTCTGGCC
>NW_006333926.1:0-357 GCF_000327345.1 Myotis davidii
GACCCACAGGTTGAGAACCGCTGGTCTATGAGGTTTTTCTTCCTTTGCTTTGAAATCTTGATGTGGTAAAATCATGTGGGCAAGTGGCCTTAATTTTTATTTTATTGAAAACTTCATTCTTCATGTTATATTATCTTTGCTCTAATTGTAAAACAATGGTTTTCAAGTTTTATTTATTTCATACAAAATACGAAATATCTTATACCTGGAACAGGTGTATCTGGGGGGACATTTGTCATTTGTGTGCACGGTCATCCCCAGTCCTTTTGAAAAATGCACTGGGGACTCCTGTTAGTTTAAGAAAAATGACTCTTAGTCTCATCTTGTTTGCCAATCAGAGAATGCCACTTAGGTTTT
>NW_006333927.1:0-357 GCF_000327345.1 Myotis davidii
CAGTTTTCTCATCTGTAAAATGGGGATAATAATTACTATGAGTCCTTATATTTGTAAGGATTTGATAAGATTATAAAAATAAAATCATCACCACAGCGCTGGCACATAGTAAATGCTCCATAAATGTTAGTTGATATTAGTCCAAAAATAACAATAATAGCAATAATAATACATATTGCTACCTGGCCTGATCATCATTAAGCCAGACAGCAAAGTCTGAGCACTGTTTCTCCTTTGTCACCAATGCTGTTGGTGGTGTCATATTCAAACAAGGATAACATGGACTACCTGCTTCTCAGTGACCCATGGCTCATGCACTCTTTAATCTGCCTGACACAGAGCTTGCTGGCTACCAAG
>NW_006333928.1:0-357 GCF_000327345.1 Myotis davidii
TAGACTGTCATTTTACTAATTTAAGTGGGACTATGTCTTTTAATTCTGAATCGGTAAGTTTTTTGATTTGTATATTCCTCCAGCCTACTCTTTTGTTAATTTCACTGAAAAATAGTACCAGAGGGATCTGTTATTGATAAATAGACTGAAACAGATTTATTTGTGGTTGGATTAATTCCTACTATGCCTGTGTTTCAGGCACTGTCAGGTAAAGAGAGAAGGGTGGTTATAAAAATCTCTGTTTTTCCAAACTCTTCTAAAATAGTGTGTATGTATACAGCAAAAGTTCCATATAAGTGTTAGCTAATGGAAGGTCTTAAATGGTTGTTAAATACTACTCCATGAAGTGAATAGTTT
>NW_006333929.1:0-357 GCF_000327345.1 Myotis davidii
AAAGCTTCATAGCTAAAGCTCCTGTTGATAAGATACTTCTGGCATATCAACAAATAAACTCTGAATCCAAGCTTGAACGGAACCCTCTCCTTTGGTCACAACACTAGAACAGCATTTGCACATCCATCCTTTTATTTCTGGTAGGTGGATGCAGTGATAGTCTGAATACACAAGTTCTGGTTGCTATGGGGTTGTTTTACTCGCCTACATTTGTTGAAAGAACTGCCAGTTTAGTGGACTTGGATAAGCAATTGATTAGGGGGATGTCTACCCACTCTGTCACAATTTAGGAAGTTTGACTTTTTGTTAGCTTTTGAGACAGAATTCTCCTCATGAAGTGACTTGTTTGAGGTCAAA
>NW_006333930.1:0-357 GCF_000327345.1 Myotis davidii
CACGAATTTGTGCACTGGGCCTCTAGTAAAATAATAATAAAAAAGAACATGTCACAAAATACTAGAAACAGATGAATAAATACAGAAACCTGGCAAATGGAAAACCCAAGGCCACAAATGTACAAAAAACCTAGCAAATAACCCTTTCAGGTTGCAGCAGATGGACAGAATGTATGAAGTAGAGTTTCTCATGGGAAAACACAAAGAAGCAGATACGTTCAGAGATTTAAGAAGAAAACTATTTTTTAGGTATTGATAATAACTGGAGGATTTGGAAAAAAGAAAACAACCTTAGGTATATAGAAAATATGCAAATTTAAAATGATAAGGCAGTTATTACTTCTAGAGAGAAAAAAA
>NW_006333931.1:0-357 GCF_000327345.1 Myotis davidii
ACAGAAAAACATTTCACAAGATTTAATATTCATTCATGGGAAAAACTTTCAGCAAACTAGGAACAGATAATGTAACAGTTAGTGATTAAAGACTGAATTCTTTCCCCTATGCTTGGAAACGAGGGAAGTATATGCACTTTCAAAACATATTCAGGTTAATACATGGATTCTAGGGGAGATTTTTGCTAATGGTGCATCTCATAAAGGGTTAATATGCAAAATATATGAAGAACTGGTACAGCTTTGCATGAAAAACAAACAAACAATTTAAAACTGGTAGAGGACCTAAACAGACATTTCTCCAAAGAGGACATATAGATGGCTGACATATGAAAAGATGTTCAATGTCACTAATCA
>NW_006333932.1:0-357 GCF_000327345.1 Myotis davidii
TCTCTGAAATTAATAAAAACGTATTTTAAAAAAGGAAAGACTGTGAGGTGTGGGGGGAGCCCTGCCGGCATACTCCCAGGACCCGCAGTCTGTGTTCTGGGCAAAGCCTTTGAGTAGAAAAGTCCGATACGATCAGACCTGTGGCGGCCTCCACTCACGGTGCCCACAGCAGCCGTGAGCCCGGTTGGCAAGTTCTTCCCGGGACGAAGAACAGCTGGAGCCTGCGTGTCTGACCTGGTCTGTGTAGCCTAGGACGTGGTCAGGGGAGGCCGGGAGCACTCGAACAGTTGGAGGAGGCACTTCTTTTTACTTGGAGTTCGAGGGTCTCCTGTACTGGGAGGCCCTGCTTAAATTTTG
>NW_006333933.1:0-357 GCF_000327345.1 Myotis davidii
TGCCCCCTGTAAGGCATTTCAAATAGCTACTAACCTTTGTAGACACTTTCCCTGGGTGAATCAAGGCCTTCCCCGTCACCTCAGAAAAGGCTACCAAGGTAGTTAAGGCCCTCGCTGAACATCTCATTTCCCACTTTGGCCTGCCAACCTCCCTACAGTCAGATAATCGTCCAGCCTTCATCTCTAAAGTCACCCAAGGCGTGGCCACTGCACTACAGGTCTGCTGGAGCCTAATATCCTTACCATCCTCAATCTTCTGGCAAGGTCGAGAAAATGAACTCAATCCTAAAACAATAGTTCACTAAACTAAGTCTTGACGTCCAAGAAACCTGAATCACCCCATTTCCCTTAGCCCTC
>NW_006333934.1:0-357 GCF_000327345.1 Myotis davidii
AAGGAAAATATTTAAAGTATTTATTACCTAATTGGGCATACTGGTAATTTTCCCATGCAAAGTTATAAAGTTAGTGTTTTCTGTTTAGCACAGAAAATCGCATTCCCTATGCTTCACATTTATGCTTCATCTAAAAGCAGGTGGAAGAAGTCTAAACGCCAAGAAGCCTCCCGCGGTGTTCACAGTTTGAGAGCTTGAACATAAAGGAGCATTTGACTTGTAAACAGTTTTGCTTTTCATATTATTGACATGAAACTGGCAATATGTTTCATAGGTATGCCCTAGAATGTTATCCTTCATACAGTGCAACTTTCTTAAAACTGTTGCTTGTAATCTGAACTTAGAACTTTAAAAAAA
>NW_006333935.1:0-357 GCF_000327345.1 Myotis davidii
CTCTCTTCCTCTCCGTAATCAATAAAAATACATTTTAAAAGAAATCAACTAGTCAATGAAGACTTCCTTGTCCACTCTCTAGAAAAAGCTAACCATCACCCCATGACAGTCCATATCTTCCTTCCCAATATTCTTTAATGTCATTAGCATTTGCCACTCACTGACACATTGTGTATGTAGTCTGCTTATTTATCCCACTTACTGTCTGGCTCCCCAACTGGAATGCAAGCTGCATAAGTGAACAAAATTGTGTGTGTTTTGTTCACTGCTGTATCCCCACCATCTACCCATTATGAGTGCTCAATAAATATCTGCGGAACTAATTAATAGAGTATAGCCATCTACCTTTTTATAGAG
>NW_006333936.1:0-357 GCF_000327345.1 Myotis davidii
AAATACTGTTCCAGCACTCAAGAAACTTATGGTCTAGTGAAAGAAGCAATAATAAGCAATACTTAAGACACATTATTATATTTTAACTAGAAATATATAGTATGAACTGATTTAGAAAACTTGTAGCAGGAAGACCAGCAAGTACACTACTGCACTAGTCTAAGTTAGCACTGAGTACTGACTCTTCCTATTTGTTGCTGTTACCTTAATCAGGCATGGAAATGGAAATGTACTCTTTCTTTTAAGTCCACATTACTTATTGGTATGCCCAACCTGGCTTGGGTTTTAGGTGATTTTTATCTACTGACAGTGCTATGTGTTGAGGCCTTGTAATTAGCTGAACAGGCTATGCTTGAT
>NW_006333937.1:0-357 GCF_000327345.1 Myotis davidii
TACAGAGTAGCAGGGTTAAAATTTTAAATAGCAGTTTTTACCCAAGATGGAGGTAACTATACTTCATATGGATACTATCAGAATAGAGTCTTCAACTCAGAAACATAATATTTATCATTATTTCTATTTATAGTTATTAATTCGCCAATATAGCAATTAGCATGTCTTGAAACTCATATTCTATCTTTTCTATTCTCTTGTCGTATTGTTTTTCATGTATTGATTTCTTTATTTCATAATATTCTTTGATTTTGAAACAAAATTTTTGGACTGGAACACAAATTCTTTGTCCGCAGGAGTAGAAGAATGAATGCATGGACAGATGGTGGTATAGCAAAGGTGGAGATTTATTGAAGA
>NW_006333938.1:0-358 GCF_000327345.1 Myotis davidii
GCCAGTGGTTGATTCTTGTATGTGCGCTGACCTGGTATTGAATTCATAACCTTGGCATATCAGGGCAACGGTCTAACCAACTGCGCTACCTGGCCAAGGCTCAATCATTAAATATTTTATCCTAAAGATTAAAATGTAACAGATGTTCATTTATAAGTAGAGATGCATGGAAGTCATATTACAGAAACAACAGGTCTCCTTTACAATACTAAACCATCCCTGAGACTTCCTAATATATAACGAAGTAAAGTGATCCCATCACCAGCTATCCATCTGGGGAAGTGATCTGAAGAACCACTCTTTGAAGTCAGGGACTTTTTCAAAATATTATACACACATACACATACACATACACATA
>NW_006333939.1:0-358 GCF_000327345.1 Myotis davidii
CCCACAACCCGGGCATGTGCCCTGGCTGGGAATGGGACCGTGACCGCCTCGTTCAACCACGGAGCCACGCCTTCCTGCTCTTACTACTATACACATTCCCGTCTCCAAGGGCGCAGAAGGCAAATCAGAGTGTGATCTTGTTCCCCGGGTAACACAACTGGGAGAAGATATATTTCTCGGAGTCACCTAGAGGTGGCGCCATGTAAGGCTGGGGTGGGCGGTCCCCGGGGTGGCAGTCCTCATCTTCATTCACTTAAGCCTCTGCTGGCTTCCATAGAGGCCCGAAGTGGAAGGCTTGTCCCAGGGAACAGGGACATGGGACCACAACCTTGTGAGTGTTTAGGCCAGTGGTTCTCAA
>NW_006333940.1:0-357 GCF_000327345.1 Myotis davidii
GCGGCCCCGAGCCCCGAGCCGGGCGAGCCGGGAGCGTGACATTCCCGTTCCTCTCCGTTCAGAGACGCGCCGCCCCCGCCCCGGCCCCCGCGTCTCCACCGCGAACGGCCGCCTCGACCCGACCTTCCGTCCCCTGTTCCTTTCCCTGCGGCTCGATGGGGTCACCGTCTAACCTGAAAGGCCAGGAATGAGGAGTGAAACAGTTTCCCGCTAAACTGATGACGAAACTCTGATCTTAGTCTCTAAGTTGAACGGACTCATTTCGGTTGACAGGAAGGCGAGACCAAGCCCGGGCCCTGACCCACCCTCGGTGGGGCCTCGCAAGTGCGGCGAGACCCGGTCCTCCCTCCCGGGTCG
>NW_006333941.1:0-357 GCF_000327345.1 Myotis davidii
AAAGTTTATCCAAAATCAGTTGCTCCCACTCCCTCCCCTTCCTTCCCCCACTTCCTACTTCCCACAACCACTGATAAATTTTTGTCTCTGTCTATTTACCTACTATGGACATGTCATAGAAATGGAATATTATATGCAGTATTCTGTGACTGACATTTTACTTAAGATAATGTTTTTGAGGGCCATCTATGTTGTACCACGTATAATTTCTCCTTTTTATTTTAATAAATCATATTGTACTCTATAGATATACTGTACCATATTTTGTTTATCCATTAATCTACGGAGGGACATTTGAGTTGTTTCCATTTTATGGATAGTGAAATTAATGTTGCTTTGATCATGTATAAGTTTTTT
>NW_006333942.1:0-357 GCF_000327345.1 Myotis davidii
TTCCCTTGTTTATTTTAGCTTTTCTAGATAACAATTCAGCTCTGAATTTATATCACTCCAGCTAATAATTACCTTATTTCTGGGTAATGTAACCTATAGAATGACAGCGTGCAGCTGCAAACAATACCTCAGGAAGGCATGATAATGACTTCTCCCAGATGTTGTCTAAAGAGAAAATAAGAATACGGTAAGGTGGAAGTAGATCTGATAAGCATTATATGGCAGTGTTTGCTTGAAGTGTGTGCATGGACCACTCCACATCAGAGCTCACAACTACCAGCGTTGCATCACTAGCCTTTTCAAGAGCTACTTTAAAGAGACGTGTCCAATACAGCTCCTAGGGCAATGGAAACTAAA
>NW_006333943.1:0-358 GCF_000327345.1 Myotis davidii
CTCCATTCTATGCTCTTGCCTCCTTTGTCAACTGTTAAAAGGTCAACTAAAGGGTAAAAAACATTCAATTATCAACAAAAGAATATTTTCCCTGAGATTAAAAATCAAAATCGCTCCCTAACAGGTAAACTTTCTCAAGGTCGGAACACCTTTGCTTTCTTAAATATTCTCATCTAAAAGTAAGGCTTTCAAGTAGACACTTCTAACACCATCTTAGGTTTTGACTGCCAACCCTCTTAACCACTTTAGTTCTTTCTCTGAACTTATTTGTCTTATCTTTGATGTATAAAAGTGTTCTCACTCTTGCTAAGTACAGTACATTAGGACATTAAACTCCTTGGATCTTGAACTATCTATT
>NW_006333944.1:0-358 GCF_000327345.1 Myotis davidii
ATGAAAAAAGTGTGTTTTAATGGCTTATTAATTGCACGAAAGCACCCATGCATACACAGCCAAAATTCATTCCCATGTGAGTTCTCTATTTGTTCTTATAGTTGAAATAACTTAATATTTTCATTTGAGATGTGTATTTTCCAGTTGTCAGGGTAGCCATTTCCTTGATCACGTGATGCCCAGCATTAGGTTTGATGAGTTTCCAGGGATTGCTTTCTCTCTCATTTTGCTTCCTATGCTAATAACTTGATTTAGTTCATCTGGGATAATGTGGCACAGACTAATGAAAAAAAACTACCCGGCGCAGACTCTAAGCCTGGGCACTATGAATCACCAACCCATAGCTGTGCGGGGAGTT
>NW_006333945.1:0-357 GCF_000327345.1 Myotis davidii
TTAAGGCTACTTGTTGATTCGAAAATTTATGAGCAGAATTCTCTTTGGTAGGATTAATTGCATGCATGGCTATTTGTGGGTTTCAGGAGTTGGCCACACTAGTAATAGCTCAGGAGACCTATATTGTGGAGTAGTGTTTTAGTACTTGATAACATTTAGTACTTGATGATAACCTTGCTCCTTGGGACCTCTGATGTCTTCCTCTCCACCCCCTACCTTTCCTTTGCTCCAGTTCTGGGCCTAGCCTCCTTGATCTGCATCAAGCCCAGGTATTCTCCTGCCCCAGGGCCTTAGCACTGGCTGTTCCCTCGGCCTACGGAGCTTCCACCCAGACCTCTGCTGAGCCTGACAGCTTCA
>NW_006333946.1:0-358 GCF_000327345.1 Myotis davidii
TTAGAACATTTTGATTATCCCCCCAAAAAACCTTGTACCAAATAGCAGTTACTCTCCAGTCCCTTCACCTTCTCCATCTCAGCCCTCGGCAACCACTAACCTACTTTCTGTCACTGCGTATTTCCTATTTTGGACACTTCGTAGAAATCAGATTATGCTATTAGTGATCTTTTGTGACTGGTTTGTTTCACTTAGCATATTTGTGAGGTTCATCCAAGCATGTATCAGTACTTCAGCCCTTTTTTTATAGCTGAATAATATTGCATTGTATGGCTGTATCGTTTTGTTTGTTCATTAGTTGATGGACATTTGGATTGTTTCCACTGTTAGGCTATTATGAATAATGCTGCTATGAACA
>NW_006333947.1:0-358 GCF_000327345.1 Myotis davidii
ACAAGTGGGATTACATCAAACTCAAAAGCTTCTGCACAACTAAAGAAACAATTAACAAAATAAAAAGACCACCTACTAAATGAGAGCAAATGTACAGGAACCATATATAAAATAAGGGAGTAATAGCCATAATATATACAGAACCCGGTCCACTCAATAACAAAAACAAAACAATTTGATTTAAAAATGGGCAAAAGAACTGAAAATAGTTATTATAAAGAAGACAAGAAATAAATGATGCTGGTGGGGAATATGTTCTTTTTTAATATCAGAGACAGAACCTGGAAATCTTTTTCCAGATGAAACTAGTTAGATCTCTCAGTCCTGGAGAGGTTATAAGTTATTCTAAGAGTGCCTT
>NW_006333948.1:0-358 GCF_000327345.1 Myotis davidii
AGTAATAATTATGAGATGTAGTATGACATATACTAGAAGATAAACACTTTGACATATGCCTCACATTTTTCAGGAACTAATTTTATCATTCTATGAAGCTTCATCCGTGGTTCAATTTTTGGCCAAATACTTTATATTATTGCTCTTTCTTTTTAGAATGATGCCTAAGATGTTACGTTTAACCACAGGTTAAGGGTTTTCTCACATTTTTTTTCACAGTCTAAGACTTTCAACCACTAAATAATCTCTGATGTTCAGTAAATTTTGAGCTTTGGATAAAGGCCCCAACCCATTCTCTACATTTGTAAGGTATCTTTATGTAATAAAGTCTCCAAGTACAGTAATATCTGAATGGCTA
>NW_006333949.1:0-358 GCF_000327345.1 Myotis davidii
TGGGAAGGAAACACTCAACAATCAGACACTCTGGAGTGCCTGAAATTCTAAGGCGAAGTATTATTTTGACATTTTTGCACTGTTTTGGGGAGGCGGTGAAAAGTGTACTTAATTTGGAAATAACCAGTTGTATCTTGAAGTGTTTAATGGTTGATTTGAAACTTGATATCCAGATATGCAGGCTATTTTTTCAAACTGATCAGCATATTAAAAGAAGCAATTATAAATACAATTCTAAAACATTCACGGTATTGACTCTAGGATATCAATTTCTCACTGAAATGTCTTCTTAAATTGTTGAACAAAAACAAACAAAAAACAGAAGAAAGGGAATGCTTCTAAACTCACTTTAAGCCAA
>NW_006333950.1:0-358 GCF_000327345.1 Myotis davidii
ATGGTTAATTAGAATGCTTTCCACCTTTTCTCAGGGAGCGTTTTTATGCCCCCCTTCAAGTACTGTTCACTATTACCAACAATATTCATGGAGTCACAGGGCGAGTCCATGTCGCCCGGCACTACTGGAAATGGGTAGAAAGGAGAAAACATGCTCAAGGACTCACTATTTGTTGGGAGCAACTAACAAGAGAAATGGCCCAAACCTGTGTGATAAGCGACTTGGCAAAGATACGCTCCAGAAGCGGGAAAAGCTGAGGGGTGGTGCATAAAGGAAGAACCCTGGCTCGGCCTGGGGAGCCAGAACAGTTTTCCAATAAGAAGCAGCTCTGGCCGAAACCAGTTTGGCTCAGTGGATA
>NW_006333951.1:0-358 GCF_000327345.1 Myotis davidii
TTCATGCACTGGGCCTCTAGTGTTATAATAATTGATTTTTTAATATTTCCCCAATTTATTCTTTAGCAATGAAAATACTGCACATCACTTATGTTAAACTTAGAAATATGAATTCTAAAACAGAATTCCCCTGTCATTTTCTTTATTTTTCAAGTTACTTAACACACATATTTTCATACTCTCTCCTAGCTAATAATGATCTAATTAGAAAACAAATATTTGATAAGAAGAATAAAACCACTAAGTAAATTTATATTTTGTTCAATCTCAAGAGAAACTTGCAGAAGGGTCCTTTTGTGATGGAAGGTTTTATATTATTAAATGTTAGTTTTATCTTATTAAATGTTAATAAGATAGT
>NW_006333952.1:0-358 GCF_000327345.1 Myotis davidii
CTCTTCAGCAGTTTGATTCTGCAGTTTAGCTAGACTAAGATCATGATTGATCTCAGTAGAGAATTTTTATCCTCTCGCCCACTACATTCAATGATGAGTGAGTTATCAGCTAACATATTTTGAGCACTTAACTATTTACTGGGCGATAGCACCGGCATTTTGCTTGAATTATATCATTCAATTCTCAGGAACAGAATTTTAAACAGATACTATTATAACCCTTACTTAGCGTTTGAGGACAGTGGGGAACAGAGAGTGTAAGAAACTTGCTATTAAGTAGCACAGCGGGCACTGCAACATGCCGCTCTTGGGCTGTGCTGGGAACGCCTCGGCCACACTGCTTGTCCTGTGCCTTGGA
>NW_006333953.1:0-358 GCF_000327345.1 Myotis davidii
GGGATGAAAGGGGATTAAGACTTTTTAAACACCCACTAAGCGATATAGAAAGCTATCTATATTAAATGTCTTCACTTACAAAACCCTGATGGTCCTATCTATGTCTTCCTTTTATATTTTCAAAGGTAAATTTCCTCTGATAAATTTTAGAGGGAACAGGAATTATTTCTTTTATAGTCTCTTCTTAATCCAGAAGAACTCCAATATTTCCCAAAATAGGCTGTCTTCTGATATTATTTCTGTTACTCTTCTTATAAAGATAAAATTATGACTCTCTTAGAAACATAAAATGAACATTTCAAATATTTTAATTAACTTATGAAGGAACTAGTGAGATATTATTACCAATTGAAAGCAG
>NW_006333954.1:0-358 GCF_000327345.1 Myotis davidii
TTTGGTCTTATAAACCAGGAGAGAACTTCCTATTTGGAGAGAAAACTGAGTTGTAAGCTTTCTCAGCAAATCAGGCTGGAGCTGTTGAAGTGGATTGAAGCAAAAGCCAAGGCCAAGACCCTGAAGATGCAGCCCAGCCAGCTGGAGTTGTTCTACTGCTTGTATGAGATGCAGGAAGAGGACTTTGTGCAAAAGGCCATGGGCTACTTCCCCAAAATTGAGATCAATCTCTCCACCAGAATGGACCATGTGGTTTCCTCTTTCTGTATCAAGAACTGTCACAATGTGCAATCCCTTTCCCTGAGGTTGCTCCATAACTCGCCCAAGGAGGAGGAGGAAGAGGAGGAGGAAGAGGAAG
>NW_006333955.1:0-358 GCF_000327345.1 Myotis davidii
TTTTGTTAATTTACTTTCTGTAAAAACATGCCTGAAGGAAATATGCCATAATATTTTATTATTCTTTAAATTTGGGTTATGTGGGGTTTTAAAAATATTTTCTATACATTTTTTGTGGCTTAAATGCTTCAAATTAAATTGTTGTTTAACAATTTAACTGAAGGCCTTTTCTAGTTAGACCTTTTCATCTATAGGTTTGTCATGACATTTTTGTCTATATTGATTTTTTACTTAATGTTTATGAAAGAAATATACCTTAAGGATATAACTTTGTGATGTTAAAGTTAAATAAATTTCCTTCAATATCTGTTTTCAATATATCTGAAGGAATGAGCTGCTTCTTGATCTTAATTTTTTT
>NW_006333956.1:0-358 GCF_000327345.1 Myotis davidii
GCCAACATAATAAAAACCACAGCTAACAACATACTCAATGATGAAAGAATAAAAAATTTTCTTCTAAGATCAAGAACACCACTAAAATGTATGTGGAATCACAAAAGACCCCCAAAAGCCAAACAAATTTGATAAAGAAGAACACAGGAGGAGGCATCACACTACCTGATTTTAAGCTATACTATAAAGCTAAGTCATCAAAAAAGTATGGTACTTGCATAATAACAGACAGATAGACCAATGGAACAGAATTGAAAGCTCACAAATAAACTTAAGCATACATAGTCAACTAATATTTGACAAGGGGGCCAAGAATATTCAACATAGAAAAGACAGTCTCTTTAATAAATGGTGCTGG
>NW_006333957.1:0-358 GCF_000327345.1 Myotis davidii
CAGTCTGAACATCTTTAAGGACTTCAACCTGTCCTTTATAGGACACTCCCACCCAAAAACAGACATTGGTGGCTGACAGAACATGCTACCCCAAAACATGCCACTTTGGAATTTCAATTCTTTCAGCTGAAGGCAATTTTTCTTCCCCTACAGCACATACATGGACTTTAGGTGTTGTGTGTGCAAACTGTCACAGAGGAAAAATTTTCCCTTACTCATCCAGGTTCTTTGGCTGACCTAATTAAATTGACATAAAACAGATAAATGAAATTGCTCAGAAACTCCATTTCTTTACTATGACCCTTTCTGCCCTAGTCAGTTTGGTTTAGTGGCTAGAGCATTGGCCTGCAGACTGAAG
>NW_006333958.1:0-358 GCF_000327345.1 Myotis davidii
CTGATTGCTCTACGTGCGGAATCGACATCAAGAAATCAAACAACCCAAGAAAAAAATGAGCAAATGAACAGACACTTTACTAAAGAAGATATGCAATCACAAATAAGCATGTTAAAAGATGCTCATCATTAGTCACTGGAGAAATGCAAAACCACAATAAGATACCACTAACATCCATTAGAATAACTAACACAAACAACAAAAATCAACCTGACAATACTTAGTGCAGATGAGATTATGGAGCAACTGGAACTCATATACCTCATTGATAGGAAAGTAAAATAATACGGCCATTCTAAAAAACAATTTGGCAGTTTTATTTTTTCTAACATATATTTTTATTGATTTCAGAGAGGAA
>NW_006333959.1:0-358 GCF_000327345.1 Myotis davidii
ATTCTGCTCATCCAACAAAGGCCCTGTATAAAAAGCCACGTCCACCTTTTCACCCCCAAATGACCTTTAACTTTAAATCCTTCCTGTACTCGGCCATAGCTCTCTCCCGGCACTTACTCCCTGTTTTAGAGTTATTTTCCGCCTGTACCTTAGCCTGTAAGATCATGTCAGGGTCTCTGTGACCTCTGCAGGCTCCGTGGAGCACACTGCAGCAGCACTCCTGTGTGTCTCCTGCTTCAGACTCCCAAAGCGCCAGGACTTGAGCAGTGCTCCGCCTGACCAACACTGCACACCATCTCGCTTTCTGGGAGTCAGTACCCCACAGTCTTTAAAGCAGCGGTTCTCAAACTGTGGGTCG
>NW_006333960.1:0-358 GCF_000327345.1 Myotis davidii
AATAAAAATACATTTCTTTAAAAAGAGCTGAAACTCTTAGAAGAAAGCATAGGGGAAAATTTCATGACATTGGAATTGGCAATGATTCTTGGATACGACACCAAAAGCATGGGTAACAAAGGTAAAAATAGAAAAGTTGGATTATATCAAAATTAAAAACTTCTGTGTGTCAAAAGACACAACAGAATGAAAAGGCAGCCTACAGAAGAAAATATTTGTAACTCATATATCTGATAAGGGGCTAAAATCCAGTACAGTAAGTCCTCTCTTATTGTAAGTCACTATGACTTTAAGCTAAATGACATATAATGAAACCAATTGATAGAATTGATGTAAATAAGAGTTAAGTTCCTACAGC
>NW_006333961.1:0-358 GCF_000327345.1 Myotis davidii
TTGTATCTGTTGTCTAAACTCATAGTTGCAGCTGCAGATATTTTTGGCAGATTTATGAGATAAATTTAGATACCTACTGCTGCAGAAGCGTGTGCATCTAAATAATGAAACAGGGAAAATAAAGTAAAGCACACCCTTATTGCTGCCATTTATCAGAGATGCCCCCAGATCAGACAGGGATATTTTGATTGTTTATATTATTCACACAGAAGAGTTCCTCATTAGAACAAACCAAAATAAAAGTCACCTCCCCTGTTTCTGTACAACTGGTGACCTCAGTTATGATCTTTCCATTATCTTGTTGGATATTTAGACTGAGGTTGACCCAAAACAAAACAAAACAAAAAACAAACAAACA
>NW_006333962.1:0-358 GCF_000327345.1 Myotis davidii
AAAAAAGAAAGAAATTCTCAAGCAATGCTGGTGGAAATGCAAAAAGGTTCAGCCACTGAGGAAAACAGTTTGGTGGTTATTCAAAAGTTAAACATAGAATTACCACGTGACACACACCAATTCTACTCCTGCCTACATACCCCAGTGAACCGATAATGAGTACTCAAACAAATACTGTACAGAAATGTTCATGGCATCATTTTTCACAAAAGTGGAATACAAAAGTCAAAACCTAGGAACCTCTTAAATGTTCATTAAGAGATGAATAGACACGTAATTATATATTATTTTTTGGCCATAAAAAGGGATGACATGCTGATATATTCTACAACATGGATGAATCTTGAAAACATTATGC
>NW_006333963.1:0-358 GCF_000327345.1 Myotis davidii
AGTAAGAATCAGGAAACCTAAGAAAAAAGTCAGGGCACAGACAGTGTTTCAGTTGCTACCATGTAGGCACTGTGTTAGAAGTGATTTCATATACATCACCTCATTTAACATCCACAAAATTCAACAAGGAAGAAATCGTTATCACTCTCCACAGTAATGGACTCAGAGGGAAAATGAAATGCACAGCTCAGCAGGGAGGTGAGGATGGGACATGCCTCCTGATCTTTCTGATACATAAGCCCAAGCTTTGTTGTTGGTGTTTGTTATTGTTGTTGCTTTTTTCCTATACAAATGGTCATTGAATGTCCTCATACAACTAGAAATGTTTTGATTTTTTTAAAATATGTTTTTATTGATT
>NW_006333964.1:0-358 GCF_000327345.1 Myotis davidii
TGTGCGACTTTCGACTCCTCTGCAGTTTCTATCGAGAGTTTATCTTCTTCACTACGGTAATGGGTGCAGAACACTCTGTTTTGCGTTGATACTGCAGGCCTGCCCTATTGAAAGCCGCAAAAGCCTCGTAGGCAGCATCGTCCTCAGCGGTGGATCCTCGATGTTCCCTGGCTTCCCCGAGCGGTACGACTTACCAGTTTCTCTGTGCGATTCTGAAAATGCAGACAGGAGGTCCTGATTCCAAATATTTTCTGAGCCCTACGAAATCTCTAGCATCCCCAGGATATACACATATATACATGCAAAACTACAAACTGCTGTAGCTTTGAACATATGAATGGACATTTCTGGAACTGTG
>NW_006333965.1:0-358 GCF_000327345.1 Myotis davidii
TTTGTAGTCATTGCATTGTTTTCCCTTTGATTTCAAAGAAAACGTGTAAGGGAAACCCAAGTGTATAAAATAGAAACTTGCAAAGTCAGTTTCCTAATATCCTATTGTGTACTTCTGTGTTTTCAAGCACTAGCACAGGTTGAGATTGATAACGAAAGCCTAATCAATACTGCTGCATTCAGCAATTCTTCCTTCTTATGTTTTATCTTACTGAGTAGTTAATGGACTGCCAATTTTCTAGAATTCTCTGGGATTAAGAATTTAAATTTAGGCACAGGTTAAACTACATCTATTTAGTTTTTTAATGTACATAATCAATTTCTTCTTGATTAGTAGTATGTCTTCAAGTTCATTTTTT
>NW_006333966.1:0-358 GCF_000327345.1 Myotis davidii
GCAGCAGTGAGGATGTAGAACTCATTCAGGATGGTGCCTCCACAGAATCCTTCATTGTTCTCCTTGATGAGATGAGCCTGCAATGAGAACGCCAGGGCCAAACAGGTTGAACTTGGCTTCTGAGAAGAGGAATTTGGAAACTGTAATTCAAGCCTTCCTCTTCATTGCTTCTGCCTGGATCAGGGCATTTCCCTCCTATAGCTGGTGTACTCACCTGAGCATCCTCCACCCCCTCTCCTGGACCTGACCCCCCACCCTACTGACCTTTCCAAGGAGAAAGCTGTGGCATCATCAGACTGGAACATAGGGCCGGAACCAGCACACTTACAGTGTTCTCCTGACCACTCGGGCTATGGCC
>NW_006333967.1:0-358 GCF_000327345.1 Myotis davidii
CTGCTGTCCCACCTCCCCTGCCTGGAACAGCCGGGCCTGGCCATACGGTAGCCAACCTTCTGCCCGCTCCCTGCCAGACTCACGGAGCTGGGAGCTGACCTGGGTCCCCTGGTGTCCTCCACCACAAGGGGCCAGGCTGAGACCACAGCCCCAGGCACTGCCTCACACCCTGAGGGGACCCGCAGTGCCCATGCCTCCCACCTCAGTGACGTTCTTGGTGACTTTTGCCTCCACGTCGTATCTCTCCTCGTCCACTTTGTCTATGCGGGCATGGAGCTGTCGGCACAAGTCCTGGTAAAGAAATGTGGCATATGTGGTAGGGGAAGGCTGGGGACCTGGCCTCCTGGGTGTGAGGGAG
>NW_006333968.1:0-358 GCF_000327345.1 Myotis davidii
AAATCAATAAAAATATATTTAAAAAATTAAAATTAAGTTTAAAAAAAGGTGAAAGACTTTGTCAATTTTTCTCTTCTATATGTACCCTGCTTTGTGGACATTGGAGATTAATGTCTGTGTTGGTTCTTTGTAGCTGAAACTCCAAAGCCCACCTGAATTTATATCAGTTTTTTTACTGCCATTTCAAAGGGAGAGACTTATTTATTTTAAGAATGTGTGTCTCTATCTTATCAAGTAAGTCACGATGTCTTTCTGAGCCATAGATTAAAAATCTTCCAGTATGTACTTTTACTTTGTAAAATATGGTGATGAAAATAGCTTCCTTATTTGGGTTTAAATCCTCTATACTAATAAAAGG
>NW_006333969.1:0-358 GCF_000327345.1 Myotis davidii
CTTATGTCCCTCACCACCCCCTTCTCACTGGGCTGTTACAACATTCAAACTTTGCCTGTCTTGATAGCCCCGAACTCCAATTTTTGTGTCATCAGCCTCATGACATTGCTAATAGCTCTGCTGGCTTGTTTTCCTAATTGCTGCATCCTGCTGCCTGGGTTTTCAGCCTTTTTACTCTATGCTAATTGTTAGTAAATAATGCTCTGAAAGGAAGAACCATTCATGGGATTTTAGTCACACTGCTAAGGATCTCTTCTTTCTAGAAACCTAGTCCTCCACATTCGTTGTCTCACCTTGATGGGTTTTTTCTTTTAAATTCAGCATTTCTATTGGTTGTCAAAGCAACAGGAATTTACTA
>NW_006333970.1:0-358 GCF_000327345.1 Myotis davidii
TAGGTGTTGGGCACTTCTAATTGTTAACACATTCACTCATTTATTCCTCATAACAACCTCAGCAGGGTACTATTATTCATTCATATTCTACAGATGAAGAAACGGAGGCAGAGGCACAGCGGGTGAAGTGACTTAGCCATAGTCACAAGAGCTAATACAGGGCATGCCAGGATCTGAGCCAATGTAGACTGGCTCCGGCTCCATATCCATCTCCAGCTCCAGCTCTGGTGCTCGCAACCACTGCCATGCTAAAACTTTCCCTTCACTTGAGTTGCAAGAAATCAGAACTTTTAACCTTTTAAACAATATTACTAAATTATAAGCCTTTGTGCCGAGACCGGTTTGGCTCAGTGGATAG
>NW_006333971.1:0-358 GCF_000327345.1 Myotis davidii
TAATTGGGAGAAAATGTTATCAATCATCGAATTACCTTTGAATAAGTCAATTCGCTTCTTCTCGACAGAATCGTCGCTCTCGTCTAAGTCAGAAATAGAAGAGCCACCATCACTGTCGCTCTCCTTTGCAAACTCGTCGCCGTCTTCTCTCTAGGAAGCAAACAGCCAGGTTGACAGGGATTAACAGTACAAGGTCGTACTGTGCTTGAATGCTTTTTCAATTGTAAAAAACGGGTGACACTCAAAGAAACGCAGAAGATGGTACACATCGACTTGCACTTCCTTGCTATCCACTGTACACCCATCTCCCCTTTTTCTAAAGACAGGGAAGGTAGGAAACATTTCCTGAGCAGTTGTT
>NW_006333972.1:0-358 GCF_000327345.1 Myotis davidii
CTTGACTGGGAATTGAACCAGAGACCCTTCAGTGTGCAGGCCAACACCCCAACCACTGAGCAACACCGGCTAGGGCGATCAGGGGGGACTTAAAAGGCTCAGTCCAGTGATTTCCAGAAAACATGGAGCAGACTCACAAAACCTCTTCAGACCTGACTTCCTTTCCGCTCAGAAATCTGAAACCATCTGTTTTGCGTGCAGAGGTTGCTCCCTCCACTAAAGGAATAACTGTCTGTTAAAAAGATAAATAGATTTCATGTTACAGATGACGCAGAAGGACTGTGGACATTTCCTGGATCTGTCGTTACTAACGGCCATCAGCTGAGTGCCCTAAAACACCAGCGATGTTTTCTCCCAC
>NW_006333973.1:0-358 GCF_000327345.1 Myotis davidii
TAACACTCTATTCACTGAGCCAAACTGGCTAGGATGAAAGTGTTAACATCAAATAATAATAATAAACTATCAACTCTGAATATTCCATACAATGCTAAAGTAAATTTATTGTTTAAACTACTTTGATTATCAATGAAGAATTCCAGTGAATACCTGAACAAATAAATTGAAATAACCCCAATTTCTTTAGGTTTACATATGTCCCCAGTTATCCAAGGGAATTACTAACCTTGCCTGGTTTGCTCTCAGCTAGTTTGTTCCTCTCACAATGAAACCAAACAAAAACACCATCACTCAGTACTTAGTTCTTTTATACAAAATAAAAGGAATTATTTTCAGAAAGCAAAGACCAACACCA
>NW_006333974.1:0-358 GCF_000327345.1 Myotis davidii
TAGGTGTCTGAACTCACCTTAAAAGCCATGGGCGTTTCCATGATGTAAAGATCAACATAATCTAGGTGGACGTCCTGGAGTGTCTTCTGCAGGGCTGGGAGGACTCTCTCTGGGTCAAAATCTGTACCCCACAGCTGAAAGAATAAAAAGGGGATAATTAATGACATCCACTCTCTTTAAAAGAAAAGGGTGCAGCTCTTTATTCTTTACAATGCATTCATTCATTTTACTGCATAAAAATGTTTATGCTGAAGTTTCATCTGAGAATAGGATAAGCTGATATAACTCTTGACACCCATAGTATAACTTTATCAGACTATAATATCAGAACTGCCTTAGCTGGTTTGGCTCAGTGGAT
>NW_006333975.1:0-358 GCF_000327345.1 Myotis davidii
GGTGGGGGATAGTACATATTTTAGGAAAGGGAACTCCCAGCATCGCTCACTGTAGTTGGTGGAGTAATACTCACTAGAAAAATGAAATGGAAGGGCTTCCTCAGCTGGTTTATGTCTGTGTTTTTGTCAAAGCAACAATAAAAAAGATGGGCTGAAGTCCACAGTTAATGCCAAAGCAATTGGAACATTTCCCCCTGGAGAAAGGGAGGGATAGAAGTTTTCCTCACATAGAATTGAGTATGTCAGTGATTTTCTTCTTGGGCTAGTTTCTCCACCCACCACAGTGCGAGTGAACTTGAGAGAGGTGGGTGGTCTCTCCAGGAAACTGAGTCTTACCACATCTCAACCATCAGAGAGT
>NW_006333976.1:0-358 GCF_000327345.1 Myotis davidii
TTAGGGCTGCTTAGCTGTGTGCCATGTCTCCATACTTCCAATCAATGATCAGGGTCTCCTATATCCCTTCAATAAATTCCTTTTCTAAACTAAATTACCTGGAGTGTGTTTATCCTGATTGTGTAGATTTCTCATTGACATAGAGCGTATCAGGATGGATGCCCAAGTCCAACTCCCCAGCCCAACATATCTCGCCCCACCCCTAGTACCCACTTCCATCCCAGCCCCTCTCTCCCATCCCCATGTCCCCTGCAACACTTCAGCTTCAGCAGCACCTGCCACCAACAGGACACTTAATCCTCTCCCTGAACTCTCATCTTGTCTATTTTGGAGCATCCCTGCATCCTTCACCTTCCAG
>NW_006333977.1:0-358 GCF_000327345.1 Myotis davidii
CTTCTGTGATTCATTTTCCTTAAAACTCAAGAATAAATTTCCAAGTATTCAGTGAACACATACAAGCACACCAATGTCATCCAACCAACATCAGCCCCTGGAGACAACCCGACTACTTACATCAGGACTTAAATGTCAAGATGGGAACGCAAGAGAGGGAAAACCTCTGCTTTCCTAGAGGACTCTGTGGGAAAAGGCCTCGCCACTAACCCTGAGCAAATCACTTCACCCTCTGGGCTTAAGTTTCCCTCAACTATAAAATCAGGGGCCTCAACCATGTGATGTCCAGTCTCTCCCACCAAAGAGTAATTTTGAACAAAATTCTTACTTCTGTGATTCATTTTCCTTAAAACTCAAG
>NW_006333978.1:0-358 GCF_000327345.1 Myotis davidii
TTTAATGCTCAATCACTGAGCAAAATTGGCTGGGCAGAATTTAGATATTTTGGCCACAAGCCCAAGACTAAAGACACTATGCCTCAAACCTGTAGAGAAAGCAGTATGCTATTTTATTAAGTCAAAGACACATTATTACTACATAGTACCCAGACATAGAAAATTTCTAAGTCTTTGTTATTTTCTGAATTTTTGTCATTAGTAAGGCCTTCTAGACTACAAATAGGAGTGTCTTCAAACACCTCAGTTTAAATTTTATGTTTTTACACTGAATTAGTAAATGATGACCAAACATGCACAGATGTATACATCTTAAGAGAGTCCTCAAACAGCACTTATATGATTCACCTTTCATGCT
>NW_006333979.1:0-358 GCF_000327345.1 Myotis davidii
GAACAAGGACATAAAGAGGGCCCTGCAAAGGTTTTTTGGAATGGCAGGTAGAAAGGGGACAGTCATCCTGAGTTAGAAAAAGTGACCTTGATTTTGAGGCTCCAAGGCTCAAAATCAGAAATGTGATTCTTTAATTAGACTGGTTTTTCAGACTTGCTCCTTTTATTTCTGTCCTTGGGTTTCCTATCTTTGTTATAACTTCTCTATACAATTTCAGGTACCATTTTATTAAGCTTTCTGCTTTGCCTATTATGTAGACAGTTTTTCCCTTTGCCCTTTTTTCCAACTGTGATCAGAAATATTTGGAAATTTTCATTTACTTCATTGGCAACATTGATGTCTTAACAATAATTTCTTC
>NW_006333980.1:0-358 GCF_000327345.1 Myotis davidii
CATTCCATTCCATTCTCTAATTCCAAACTGCAATTTCCTTTCAATGTGCTGATTCCTGTTGGCTTGTAGAATTCTGTGTTCAGAAGGATCCTGAAGCCAACTGTGGGCTCAATGGGAAGGAATTCTATAATTTATATTAAAGTCTGCTGAAGGGAGAGAAAGCAGAAATGAAAGAGATTCCAATTGTAATCCTTTTTGACCAACTCTGCTTCCTTCCCCTACTTTTGATCCCTATTCCTATTCTTCCTTTGGGCCACTATCCACTGACTATTTTCTTTCCTTTCTTTTTCCTCTTTTCTCAGCTTCTCTTATTCTTCTGAGTGTTTACAACAAATCAACAAAGCTATCATGTTTTTTT
>NW_006333981.1:0-358 GCF_000327345.1 Myotis davidii
ATGTCAATTATATCTCAATAAAACTGGGGGAAAATTTAAACTCTCCACAAGAAGGACCAAAAGAGGACTTCCTCAGTACAATAAAGGACATTGATTAAAAACTGCAGCTAGTATTATACTTAATGATGGAAGACTGAGCACTTTCCCCCTAGTACAGGAACCAAGTAAGGACATTTGCTCTTCCCAATGTTTTACATTGTTCCGGATGTCATGGCCAGTGCGATAGGCAAGGAAAAGAAGCAAAAAGGCATATAGCTGGGAGGGAAGAAGTAAAACTCTCCCTGTTGGTAGAAGATCCTAAGGCATCAACAGCAGAACTACTAACGACTAAATGAGTTTAGCAAGATCGCAGGCTCCA
>NW_006333982.1:0-358 GCF_000327345.1 Myotis davidii
AAGGCAAAGAAAATGCAAAAGCTGTTTCTAGGGCTGTCATGTAAAACTTAATATCATTTTCCTGATATCATTTCTAATTGCTTTTTAAAAAATTTCTCAGATACCTTCCTACAGTTATCCTCTTATACAACAGGATAAAAGACACATAAACTAGATCAATTTTGTAAGTGCTGAGTTTGAGATGCTGGAGTTTGCAAAAAAGTTCTTCATTGGGAGAACAGATTTGGGAGTTGTCAGAAACTAATTTAAGGAAATGAATGGGGTGACTCAGAGTGTATATGTGGAGGGAAAGGAGGCTGAGATGAGATGTTAGGGGACAGACAGGCTATAGAATCTGTGAAGGTGACTGAGAAAATAA
>NW_006333983.1:0-358 GCF_000327345.1 Myotis davidii
TATATAGATGGCTACCCATTTAAAAGTTGAGAAACACGTTGGTCCAAAAATGCAGTTATTTAAAGAAGGTCAAACAATAAATTAGATCCAGGGGAAGAACATAAGAGCCTAGACCGTCTGTATAACTTTGATAACAGATTTTATTTTCTATTATATATAATGCACCTTGTTATTGCAAAGACAAACAAAAGAACAAAAGACAGCAAAATCTTCACTGAACTGTTTCAGTATATTCTTAAACTTCACTTGCAAACTTGCATAGTTAGTAATATCAGACTGCCATACTTTTTAATGCTAAGAACATTTATTTAAACAAGAATGGCTCAAAAAAGAAGTGCTGTCTTTTTATTTAAAACTA
>NW_006333984.1:0-358 GCF_000327345.1 Myotis davidii
GTTAGGGCTCCCTAATACAGTTTTAGAAAATCAATTCTAACAGTGTCAGAATAATAATGACATTTTAAAATTTAGCCTGAAGAGGTAAGTTCTCTTATCATTTGAAAACCAACCAAAGTAATTCATATGTTAACAGAAATCTACAAATAATAACCTCCATAGACACAGAAAATTATTTGTCAAAATTCTACTTCAAATCATGCTGAAAACTCTCAGCATACTAAAATTAGAAGAGAAATTAGGAAACAGATAAAGAACATCTAAAAAGAATATAACAGTGATGTTCTAAGTTTGGTGAAAGAGTAATCTTTTTTCCCTCTTAAAATAATGAAGAAAGCAAATATATCAGCTCTCATTA
>NW_006333985.1:0-358 GCF_000327345.1 Myotis davidii
AAAGAAGCATTACATTTTTACTTCCAAGAAAAGTAGGACAGTCTTTGCTCTTTTCCTTCTTTCCACTCCCATGTCCAGCTTCTGTCTAGACTAACTGAAGGGCTTTGATTCTGAGGCTAAGTTTTCTTTTTGCTAAAGCATCTTAGTTTCTTAAAAGCCACCTCTACCCTCTCAAAATGTAGTAAACACAATCTGAATGTAGCTGAATCATTTGTAATTAAAGGTTTTTCTCATACCCTTGGAAGGGGTGAGTAGGTTAACATTCAGAGTCCCTGTAGATTTTACTTAAAATTCATCGCTGAGGGTTTAACATTTGAGAATAAGTAAACAAACAAACAAAACACACACACACACACAA
>NW_006333986.1:0-358 GCF_000327345.1 Myotis davidii
TTTTTTTTTTAAAATCATTAAGTATTGCTTAAAACATGCAACAATAAAATAAGATACTATAATAGACACCTGTATATGTACCAATAAGAGAAAACATGTTAACATTTTACCATATTAGCATCTATAGTGTTTCCTGTGTCCAGCATGGGGCTTGACAGGTTTGCCTCACAGAAACTCCCTTTGCTTCCCATTTCATGTCTATCGGAGGTAACCAAATTGATTGGTCTCATTCCTATAGATGTTTTTGTAGTTTTGCTCTCTATTTATCCATCCATAAAATATACTATTGGTCGTTTGTTTTTAAAATATACGTAAAGTTTATCATATTTCAAGTATCTTATTTCAGGTTGTTTTTTTT
>NW_006333987.1:0-358 GCF_000327345.1 Myotis davidii
TGCTCAACCACTGAGCCACGCTGGCCGGGCATGTCTTCTCCTTTTTGACCCTCAAAATGGTAACCCTGCTTTCCTTTGAGTTGCCACTAAGTTCATTAATGTGCTACAAAGATTACTTAATAGCAATTGGCTATTTCTAACTACTTAGATTTGCTGGGCCAGACACTCGCTTGATGATGAAGCAGTAGTCTTCAAAGTGTGGTTCCTGCACCAGCATCACCATCATCTTTTGCAAATGCTCAACCCCAGACTTACTGAATAGAAACTCTAGGGGTAGGTTCTAGTAGATTATTTTTTAAAAATACATTTTTCCAGTTTTCTTGAGATATAATTGACATGTAACACTGTATAAGTTTAA
>NW_006333988.1:0-358 GCF_000327345.1 Myotis davidii
CTCTCTGAAATCAATATATATTAAAGAGGTGAATGAGTGGATGAGTTTTTGTTCTAAGTTAAATGTAGTTCTTATCATCACAATTCTATGCTTATGTTTTATTGCTAATTAGTTTCCTAAGGCTGTTGCAATGAGGCACAACAAATTGGGTAGCTTAAACAACAAAAATTTATTCTCTCACAATCTGGAGGCCAGACATCTAAAATCAAGGTCAACAGGGTCATGTTCTCCTCTAGAAGACAATCATTTCTTGCCTCTCTCCTTGCCTCTGGAGTTTGCTAGAAATCCTTGGTGTTTCTTGGCTTATAGATGTACTAGAGGTCCATTGCAGGAAGATTCCTGCAAACATAGGGCTTCC
>NW_006333989.1:0-358 GCF_000327345.1 Myotis davidii
TTTTTTTAAAAAAATAACTCTGTTAATACTCTGCTTAACCAGCCCAGTGCCATCTGTCATATTTAATTAAAATACTATATTTTATTAGTTGTTTTCTTTGTAACCATATTTTTATAAGCTCTTTTTCTACATCATAACATTGTTATATCCATTTTTTCATAAACTATACCTTAAATTTTTATCTTTCTTTTCTATCTAACAGTTATTTTAACCACCATCAAGGACAACACCAGATCAGTAAGAACACACCACAGCATCTTTTTGGTAGCTATCATTGAGTTTGTTTTTACTCAATGAGACATCTTTTTGCCACTAATATGCTCAGTATCCATTCACAATTAAGGAACTCAATTTTTTT
>NW_006333990.1:0-358 GCF_000327345.1 Myotis davidii
GCATACACACAGGAACACACACATGCATACACAAGTGGGTAAGGGGAGTGCCTCTTCCTTGGCCACCTTGACACCAGCCACACTCACTTGCCTGTAGCTCCAGGCACCTGTGGTGAGGGGCCCAGTGGCTGGGAGAGGTCACTCCAATGGCCTCGGCAAGAGGGCAGTCAGGGGCCAGGCCAGGCCAGGCCAGGGCAGCCCCTCTGCGTCTCCCCGAGGCTGACTGCCTACATCTTGCCTCTCTGATCCAGTCAATGTGAGCGAAACCCCTGCCCCATGGACAGCAGGCCCTGCCATCACCTGCCCAAGACTATCTCCTTCCACTACCTGTCCCTGCCCTCCAACCTGACAACGCCCA
>NW_006333991.1:0-358 GCF_000327345.1 Myotis davidii
CTACCAAAAAAATATGGTTACCTAGACACTGGTCCAGCTGAAAAACAAAATAATTGCCTTATTTTGTAGGCAGTGACATCATTTTTATCTATTCACGAAGGCGAGTGGATGATTTTCTGGAAATAAAGTTCAATTTGTATTTGTCTAAACAAATAAATAAGCAGCACATTTTAAGGATGCCGAGCTCATGCTCCTGGGTCAGATGTTCTAAATCTTTCTATCACATTTAAGCTGAAGCTTCACAAGAAGAGCCTTATCTTAGGACCCTTTGGGCATCAGTGCTGATGTCAACTGTAATAAGAACGGAGTGTAAAAACCAGATTCGTGTGGCACCGACTTAACTGTGGTTAGCTATTTA
>NW_006333992.1:0-358 GCF_000327345.1 Myotis davidii
ACCAGGATTGTTTTGGTGGTTCAGTGATGTCATGAGGATCCCAGTTGTGGACCTTCATTCACTGTGAGGTTGTCAGTGCTTTCCTGGTCTGTATGTAGCAATGGCTCCAGAGCATCCCATTCTCACACGTCCCTGTGTGAAGGCCAGAAGGACTGCTTTTCCTTAGGCATTTCTTCTTCTCTCTTAAACTTTTTGTTAAAGTTGGCACATCTCGCTGGTTTGGCTCAGTGGATAGGGCATGGCCCTGTGGACCAAAGGGTCCTGAGTTCGATTGTGGTCAAGGGCATTTACTTCAGTTGCAGACTCCTCTGGGGCTCTGCCCCTGGTCAGAGCTTGTGCTGGAGGCAAGGCAACCAAT
>NW_006333993.1:0-358 GCF_000327345.1 Myotis davidii
GCTTCGGGTGCGGACCCCCCGGACGGGGGAGCGTTGGGACCCACAGAGCGAGCTCGGGATCCACACTTACAGGTGCATCCCGGAGGTTTCAGGAACTGGAACATTTTACACCCTATTTGAAGGGAAGTCGTTTTTGGCATGTTTGGCAGAAATGTGCTTGGGTTCCGTTGATGTCTGGTCACCTTGCGATGCAGGATGACCTTGAGAGTTGCTCGTCTTTCTGGGTTTTGTCGGATGCAGGGACGCGCAGGGGTTTAACGTCTGGAAGCTACTTGAGTCCGCCCGTCCGCCGGCTCACGGTGGCCTCTGTCTGTCTGTCCCCCAGCACCTGCGCCATGCTGGCCGCCAGGCTCGCGTG
>NW_006333994.1:0-358 GCF_000327345.1 Myotis davidii
GATTCTCTCATCGATGTTTCTGTCTCTCCCTCTGAAATTTTTTTAAAAAAATAAAATTGGACTTTATAGTCTTGTTAGCCTGCGATTCTTTCACAGAAAGCATTTGTGAAATGAAAACAGAAAGCAGTTGACTTTATCATGTCACCGAGCCCGTGCAGCCCACCTGGCTTGTCGCTGGAGGGCCATCCCCAAGGTCGCCCAGGCCTCTGAGCACCAGGTGCGCCAATATTTGTACAGCACTTGGCAGAGCGCTGGGCACACAGGAAGCGCCCAAGTGGCCCTCAGACCGAACAAGCATGGGGGCCCTGGGGACTGAGTGAGGCCGCAGAAGCCGGGGTGAGGTCCCCGTCCCCGCCCC
>NW_006333995.1:0-358 GCF_000327345.1 Myotis davidii
AGTTTGCTTCCTGAGGTCCCTGGGTCCTGGGGGTGGAGGAGAGAGCTGCCTGCTCCTTTGGTTCGCTCAGTAACGAATGGGGGGTGTTGCCAGGGCCCCACACCCTGCAGGTGGCCCTGGGCTGCGCGGTGGGGGCGGACAACAGCACCAGCGGCTTCTGGAAATACGGCTACGACGGCGAGGACCACCTGGAGTTCCGCCCCGAGACCCTGAGCTGGAGAGCGGCGGAGCCCGGGGCCTGGGCCACCAAGATGGAGTGGGAAGAGAACGCGATCCGGGCCAGGCAGAACCGGGCCTACCTGGAGAGGCTCTGCCCCGAGCAGCTGGGCCGGCTGCTGGAGCTGGGGGCCGGGGTCCT
>NW_006333996.1:0-358 GCF_000327345.1 Myotis davidii
TTTTGGCTTCGTCCCTGTCTTCTTAGCTTTCCTACTGTGTAATGCGTATCAGAGTGTTCACCGAAAATCTTGGAGCAGCAGCGCAATCTGCCCTGGTTTTCATGCCTACCACTTGTTAGAGTCCTGTGGCTCCGGCTTGTTCATTTATTTGTTCACATAATAATCTCAATAAATGCCAAGCACGAAAGCCAAGGTAAGCATTATTCCTGGAGTAAAGATTTAACAGTTAACACTAAAAACAGGCCTCGCCATTATGCCTTTCATAGCCAAGTAGAAAAATGGTGGTAAACCACCTCTGACATTGTTCATTATTCAAGTACAGTTGTAGCCCGTGTTATGAATGACAGTGTAAGGAACT
>NW_006333997.1:0-358 GCF_000327345.1 Myotis davidii
AGGGCAATCTATAATGTCTCCCAGTGTCCCGGCCAAGCCACCTCTCGCCAACACTACCAAGCTGCAAGAATCTACTACATCATGGCAGAAGAGGTGGAGTGGGACTATTGCCCTGACAGGAGCTGGGAACTGGAATGGCACAACCAGACTGAGGAGGACAGGTAAGTCTGCAGAAAAGAAGTCACACTTTAGAGATGCTGTAGACAATTTTAGAGATAAGGAGGATACTGTAATTCTGAAAAAAAGAAACACTTACCTAAAGCCACCTAATAAGATAGCAGCAAATCTGGTGCAGGGACTAAAATGCAGGTATAGAATTCATTGCTTTTTCTATATCTCTCTACTGCAAGGCTAAAGT
>NW_006333998.1:0-358 GCF_000327345.1 Myotis davidii
AACTTCTTACCACTATTTTAAAGGGTATTCTTTGTGCTTATTAAAAAATTTTTGCTATAAAACAGTATGCCATGCTACATCAGCAGCAGCTGCATACAACTTGTGTTGATCACGTCTTTTCATTGCATCCTTTTCTCTTGTGCTTGACTTAATCTCATGCTGATTTTAACAGTAACATGCTGTGCAGCTTGTAGCCATGGAGCAATAGGTTATCACACCATAGAGCCTAGGTGTGTAATAGGCTGTACCAGGTAGGTTTGCGTAAGGGCACTCTATGCTGTTGGCACAATGATGAAATCTCCTAATGAGGCACTTCTCAGAACGTATCTCCGTGAATGTATTTATGCATTAAAAAAAA
>NW_006333999.1:0-358 GCF_000327345.1 Myotis davidii
CCACATTATTAACTGGTACACCTAGTAATGCAACTACCTCATATCTTTAACTTCTCTTAAATATGATTAAACCAAAATCTCAATTATTGTACTCAGAATCACCTCAGGATGATGCTCATCTATCTTTTAATTCTCTTATATTCCATCTTGAAATTTTGCCCACTATCCATTAATTTAACAAGCATCTTTTTCTATATCAAATATTGAGGGAGATGGAGAACAAAGAGAAAAATCAGCCCAAAATATATCGATATGTACATAAAAATGCACTGAATCCAAGGCCATAGCTGGGATTTATAACTTGCCTTCTCAACTATCCATTGTTATCTTTGTGGATAGCCAGCAGCACCTCAGCTAA
>NW_006334000.1:0-358 GCF_000327345.1 Myotis davidii
TTCATTCTTCTATCCTTCCTACTTAGTAGAGCTAGAGAACCAAGGGAAAACACACAGGTTATTTTCACTTGGGTTTTCATATATGTTGGACTCACATAAGGATGCTTTAACTCTTTTAGAGCACGACTGCTGTATTTAGTGTGCCATAATCAACCTAAAATAACTTATTCTTATATCATTAAGTGGGTGTTTGAAGAAGCTTGTTATATTCTTAAGGATTGATTTAGTACTAGCAAAGAACTTTAAAATACATAATGATACCTTATCTGAACTCCTATAACACCACATCATTCTGATTAAACACACATATGCTGCCTTGAACTGCTATGCACAATTGCATTTATCTATTTATATAATA
>NW_006334001.1:0-358 GCF_000327345.1 Myotis davidii
CCACATGGTGTGATTTGAGAATCATTCTAACGTTGTGATCAAAATGCCAGAAGTCCCAGCACCAAAAATATATCCATTCCTCTGAACTTTTAAGAGTTGTCTGGAAGGTTTAACTTTATGCCCTATTATCAGCTAACATGTCAAGTAGCTTTATTGACTACCAGATGAGAGATGGACCAAGTTTCTTAGACATGAAATAGGCTCTGGGAGTTCTAGGCCAAGACAGGAGACTCTATGTGTGAATGGGAGAACCTATGTCCAATGTCCAAGGTCATGCTCCATTATTCACTCAGGACAGCCACTTTCTATGGCTTTTCAGATCAGACTTTTATTTATTTACTAGAGGCCTGGTGCACAA
>NW_006334002.1:0-358 GCF_000327345.1 Myotis davidii
GACCTGAGTTGCCTGTGTTAGTATTTGTATTTACATTAGATGCTAAGAAGGGAAAGAACAGACTCATTTGGTTTTTATATGGTTGTTACTTAAAAGCAGTCATTTTAAATCTAAAGTTAACTGAAATGTAGGTCATTTTAACTGAAATGCTTTGTAAGATTCATTGCACTCATGATGCTATCTGATTTACTTTGTAAGGGAACAATAGAAATGTGACACTTAAACACAAAATTAATCCAGTTTTATAAAAATTCCTTTATTAAGCATGCAAATATTTAAGCAATCAGATACACAAGTCTATTAATGCATTCATTGTATTGGAACCACTGTGAATTATACTTTTAAAAAACTATCCAAA
>NW_006334003.1:0-358 GCF_000327345.1 Myotis davidii
AAAAAAAAAAGAAATGACACCAAATAATATGCAAATTAATTTGGAGATAATAGTCATGGCATAACTTTATTTTCAGGTAACATACAAATTATATATTTGCACCACCTTTTACCAAGAGCGGTCTGGTCAAACAGCCTTGCTATGTGTCACCTCCTGCCACCGTCCCATTAAATTCTCAGCTCTGACCCAAGCCCAGAGCTCTCTCTCTAACATTCCATGGCACTCTTTTCTGAATTACACTTGGGTTTTCGTTTTTGACCTCTAGTTTCCCTTTTTACTTAAGCTTATATTCTTAAAAGAGGATTTATTTATTATTAGGGCCGTGTTTTCTTTCATCCAATGAAATATCTTTTTTTTT
>NW_006334004.1:0-358 GCF_000327345.1 Myotis davidii
GGGTAGCCATGTCCTGGCTGACCAAGGCCAAGTTTCAGTGTTGCCTGAGCTTACTGTCTCTTTGCATCTAAGACAACACCCTGTGCAACGTCAGGGTCAGGGTCATGCCCCTCGACCAGGCCCTCAGGGCGCAGCCACGTGCCTGGGCGCTGCGGCGCACGTGCCCTCCTTACCGTGTGAATTGTCCGCTGCCAGCTGCCCTGCACCCACCTGCGTAAAAGCAGCCTGTGTCTGTCACTTTGCTTTCCACCCAGTCCCAGAGGCTTCCCTGCGTTGCTTTCGCCCAACCTTCAGTGGCTCTCAACCTTCCTAATGCCCCTTCCTGACACAGTTCCTCATGTTGTGGCGACCCCCAACC
>NW_006334005.1:0-358 GCF_000327345.1 Myotis davidii
GACAGACAGATGATAGATATAGACAGGCAGATGATAGATAAATAGATACAGGCAGATGATAGATAGATAGATGTAGACAGACAGATGATTGATAGATAGATAGATACCCTCACCTTCCCCCCCTTGCCTCTGTAGGAGCAACAATGAACCTCTCACCATGTCCCCTGGTTTTGTCCAGTAGATGAGACTGCCACTCAAACGATGGCCGTGTGCCTGCTGCCTTCCTGACATCAGCAGTCCTGACCCCCTAGCTCCTGCCCCCTCTCCCTCTCCCTTGTTCTGGACGGACCAGTTGTGGTGGTTGCTTTGCTCTGTGTGTGGCCAGCACCCCTCCCCTATCTGTGGAGCTCACCTCATC
>NW_006334006.1:0-358 GCF_000327345.1 Myotis davidii
ATTAAATAACATATAATGAACAATGCTTCTCCCCAAACTAGGTAATAAGATGTATGCCTTAAAACAAAGGCCTGGTTTGCCATATATCGCTCACAGCATTTTAAGCATATTACAGGAATTAGCCTCAGTGAAGGAGGCCAACTCCAGCAACCGGACATTCTGGATCCAGGAGACTTAGTGACTCTCAACCATAAAAACTGCTCCGCTTAACCAGTTTCAATATAATCATTGGAATGGACTGTGCTGACTTACGGGTAGAGAACTTTCAAGCCCCCTTCCCCATTTCTTTGTTCTGCTTTCCCTATCCCTCCTAATAAAAATCCCTCCTGCACTGAGATGTTAAGATGGGCTTTGGGAT
>NW_006334007.1:0-358 GCF_000327345.1 Myotis davidii
TTCGTTTCCCAGGTTAGGAAAGTTTTCAGCCATCATTTCTTTACATAAAGTTCCTGTTCCTTTCTCTCTTTCACGTCCTTCTGGGAATCCCTATAATGTGAATGGCTGAGCACTTGATGGGATCGCAGAGATCCCTTAAACTATCCTAATTTTTAAACAATTCGTTTTTCTTTCTGCCATTCTGATTGGTTGATTTCCACTAGTCTGTTTCTACATCCCTGATCCGTTCTTCTCTGTTCGCTGATCTACTGTTGATTCCTTCTAATGTGTTTTTCATTTCCTTGTGGACACAGTGAGCTTTGTTTTATGACTGCTTATCAGATCTTCCTGCACTTCGTTCGTTCATTCATTCATTCAT
>NW_006334008.1:0-358 GCF_000327345.1 Myotis davidii
TTTGTATACAGGTGCTGTAATTTAGCCATTTGGGTAAAGTTAAAAACGTGTGTGTTTCCCTACTCTGTTTACCAGTTCTAGGGCCAAAAGAGTTGTGAGAAGCCTAGCATTTTGGAGGGATAGATTCGTCTTCTCAGTTTTACTTTAGTTAATTGGATTCTACCTAGAATCCCTATCAGACTGTTCATTTGGTTCTTTTGTATGAGATGAGAGCATCAACCTTTTCAATAGATCAGAAAAATTAAGTTCATGCAATCTTCATATTGCTATGCAGTATAGGAGAGTATACTTGTGAATACATATGATACGGCCTTTTCTGTTTGGGTGATTAACCAAGGAGTCATTTTTTGTTTTTTTT
>NW_006334009.1:0-358 GCF_000327345.1 Myotis davidii
GCATATTACCCTTTTATTATTATAGATAATATAAGACAATGTATTATAAATAAGGGTTCAGTGACACAAATAAATGTACCCCTTATTAGACCATAAATATCAGTATTAAAATATGGAAAGTAATTATTTTGTGTAGACATTATTATAGTTTAACACAAAATTCTAATTTGGGGCTATTATTAATTTTATGAATATTTAAGTCCATATCAGAATTTTATATTAAAAATTAAATATCCAGATAAAGGATCATGTAACTGATTCTTATCTATGCTCAAAAATCTATTATCAAAATTTTATATTTTATTGGATAGTTAATGTACAATAGAAATTAAAAATATTAATATGGCAAAAATTAAAA
>NW_006334010.1:0-358 GCF_000327345.1 Myotis davidii
TAAAAAATCAATAAAATATAAAAAAAGAAAAAATAGACCAGAAAATTAGGTTAAAGAATTAAAGTGTTCTAATATCCTTGCACTGTTACACACCTATATGTTGTATTTCCTAGAATAACCACTAAAATAATATAGTGTTAATTAGGGAAATGATTTTTAAGTATCTCTTCAAAATAGGGGAAGACAAGGTAAGAAAAAGAAAGACTAGGTAAGCCAGTGATTTTTCAGGGCCTGGGCTCTTCCCAGAACTTGCAAAGTTTAGTAGTGACCTAATAATGTGGGCAGATTGTACACTGATTATAGAATTCACCCTATCTGTGGCTCCCTCCCTTCATGTGTGTTTCCTTTTAACTTCCAG
>NW_006334011.1:0-358 GCF_000327345.1 Myotis davidii
TATCATTTTAGGGAGGTGACAAGTTTTGTTTATGATTGTCAGAGATATTTATAAGAAATCAGTTAGGTTTTGCTTACATTCATGAAATAAACTATATTAAGTTTTGCCCTTGTGGCTAAACCAGTTTTGTCAGCATAGGGGATCTTCAAGCCTGATTTCCACTTATTTTAAAACTATTATAAACTGTATTTTTTTACATGCAATGTTTTTTGGTCTGAATTCTAGTCTGTTTGATCTCAGGTAATAACCCCTATTTTCTTACTATTTTCATTTATCTGCCCATCTCTTTGTTGTTAGGCTTTCTTTGAGGTGGTGTCCCTTGCATACAACATAGAATTGGATTTTGCTTTATAAAACC
>NW_006334012.1:0-358 GCF_000327345.1 Myotis davidii
CCCACAGGTTGAGAACCGCTGCTCTAAGCAGAGTGGACAACTGCCTACTGAAGGGGTTTCTTGTTTGTACTCCTAAAAGAGAAGACACTAACTAGGAAAAAACACTAGAAGAAACACTTCGAGGCCACAGAAATACATCTTAAAGCGACGTAACTACAGGTTTAGGTGTGGAGAAACGGGAGCAGAAAATTCCGAACCCACAACAATCAGAGATGAGGTGGCTCATTTCTGACTGAAGAGGATGGAGTGACACCATAAAACATAAGCTGACGGACAGCACACTGCTGGGGTGTACATGCAGTACGGCTATTACTTAATCAGCTGCCTAAATATGCTCAAGAATAGCATCGCTATTAAA
>NW_006334013.1:0-358 GCF_000327345.1 Myotis davidii
AAGCCCTTCTCACAGGGGGCCATGAATCCTCTCTGTGATTGTATGCCCAGTGCAGAATGCCTAACAAGGATAGGCATACTTAGTAACTTGCAGAATGGCCACATATATCCCCTAATCTATGAAGAGAAATATTATGTTAGAGCAAACCAGAACTTCTTAACTACTGGAGGAATCACAGAGATTGGTGCCATCATTAAAAAATGTGAAGATACCCAAACAACTTTTCCAAACATAGCCAAAGAACTTACCAATTTGATCTGTGCAGAAGACAGGTAAATTTTAGATACTAACAGTGGATTTTTATACATTTAATTGGGTCTTTTTTCTAAATACTAGAGGCCCAATGCATGAAATTCAT
>NW_006334014.1:0-358 GCF_000327345.1 Myotis davidii
ATTAAAAAAGAAAAAAGAAAAGAAACAAATTCTTCTGAGTTTAGTTATACTTATAGCCATCCTCAACGAGTGAAAAGGTTTACAGTGAAGCACATGAATCTTTGGTCTCAACTTCAAGGCCTAGCATATAGAACTTGTGTACAAAGCAGAGCCTGACAGAGATCTCTTGGCAAAGGCCTGAAGCCTGGCTAATATTTTAAACCTTTGGAAGAAAGTGGTTTTTCTTTCATGACTGTTGAGGCTTTCAGATTCTTGTTAAGCGATTGTTTAGAGATGATAAAACTTAAGAATTTATTTTAATTTCATTTTCTTTTTAAAAAATTGATCCTGTAAATGCTTCTTTACATATGCATTGTGT
>NW_006334015.1:0-358 GCF_000327345.1 Myotis davidii
CGCGACCCACAGGTTGAGAACCGCTGTGTTAGCGGTTGTGTTCATTCTTTAGGACCATCCACCATCCTAAAATTAGAGATTGATGGAACTTATCATTATGTCATTTTTATGCTCTGATTTCTACATTGGTTCCTCATTGCACTCAGAGCAAAATACAGAGATCATTAATATTCAAATCTCCATATTTTCTGGCCTCCTCTAATTGCTCACTTCCTCTTTATATTTCTTCTTCACTCACTACTCTTCAGTGCTCCTGGCCTCCTTGATGTTTCTGAAACAAACCAGGCAAACTCCAGCTTTCATCTCTGCCTTCCCACATATCAACATCCCTAACTCCTTCAACTTCTATAAGACTGTG
>NW_006334016.1:0-358 GCF_000327345.1 Myotis davidii
CCTGGTCCATTCCCAATGCACACTTACCGAGTACACAAGCAGCACAGGGTCTATCACCACCTCAGGAGGAAGTGAATGAAGGTTCCCTGGTCCGGAGGCCCTTTTATCTGGCCTTGGGCTCTGCCCTAGCAAGTGAGACAGGGCCTGAGCATGATAGGACTGCCTCCTGCCGCCCACACAGTCCTGTGACAGGTGATCCTTGGCAGCTCCTCCATCACCTCCCTCCATGAAACTCAGGACATCCTCACCATCAATGCTTCCTTCTCCTTACAGCTGCCTGGCTGTCACACCTTCTTCTTGGACTCTGGTCTCCCACGTCCTCCTGTCCTATTACCTGGATGGCTTTGAACTAAGACTC
>NW_006334017.1:0-358 GCF_000327345.1 Myotis davidii
GAGGACTGAATTGTCCTTTGAGGCCGATTGACTCAGGTTCAATTCCCATCTCTAGCACTTGTTTCGTAGGATTTTACTTAACAGTGTACTTATGTCTTGAAATTTCATTTTCTCATCTATAAAATGTGATATAATAGTACCATCCGCTACATCACAGGTGTTTAGTCTGAATTAAATAATGAAATATGTAAGAGATGGGAAAGAGGAATATTTTTAATATATATAAGGTGTCCTTAAAAATATATACACACTTGACAAAAAATTGGATGCCACAAGAATCCAAAATTATACACTTTGTATAATTATGCACTTTGCATGATTATAAAGACAGTGTTTACTAAAATACATTTCATTCTCA
>NW_006334018.1:0-358 GCF_000327345.1 Myotis davidii
CTTCTTTTCTTAAATTTATCGAACCACCTCCTACTGGCCTTAAACTTTCAGCCCTCGCCCTATCATGCAGCAGATTCCTTGCTGTCACAGGCCGACTGCTTTTCATTCATCCAAATCAACAGCAGTCTTCCAACCTCTTCAACTGCCTGTGATCATTGTTGTTTTCACACCATTAGAAATACCAGCATTCTTGATGACCTCTTTTATGCTTTAACATTGTGGTAATCATCCGTTTTGCCAGCAAAAACCCCACAAATATTCACAGCACAGTTTCCTGAGATGTTAGTGGGTAAACTGACTCATAGCAGCCCATTCTCTCCTTTGTTTGGAAAAACATCTACAGTTGAAAGGGATAATA
>NW_006334019.1:0-358 GCF_000327345.1 Myotis davidii
TGAGACCATCATTTTATTGACCGTCCCTGTGCAATCAACAGGGACCCGCTTCCTAGGAGTCATCGGAGCTGCTGGACTCCCACTCCGATTCGGACTCCGACTGCGTCTGCGTCTGCGACGCCGACCCGGAGGTGCTGGCAACCGCTTCCGCTGGCCCGGCCGCGGCTTTCTCCATCTTCTGCAAGCAGGACGCGAGGTAGTCCTTCAGCTCCCACAGCGTGGACAGCTTCAGGGTGGCCAAGTCCACGTCCATCCTGTTGTTGCTGATCTTCTTGAACTTGGGCTCCCGGGAGCGGAGGATGCGCACCATGCCGCCCAGCCTCTTTTCGGGGAGCTCGCTGAGGTCCCGGGCGAGCTG
>NW_006334020.1:0-358 GCF_000327345.1 Myotis davidii
ACACAACTGAATCCCTACCATGAGCACCTCAACCTGCTAGGTAGGACTATGAAAGAAGTTTGGGTACCTGTCCTCAAGGATGTAAATTAGTAGTTGCGGTTATAACCCCCCACTCTAATAACTATATACAGGCTACACCTAGTGCTGTGGTAATTCAGAAAAGGGAGAGAACTTTTGGATGGTCTTTGAGTGTAGGTGAAGGGATGTGGTAGAAGGAAAGGATTTGTTGAGGAAATAGCATTTGATTTGGGCCTTGACAAGGAAAAAGAAGAAAGCGAAGATAAAGGTAGTAGAATCCAGGGTAAGTTCTGGTTGGATGGGAATAGAGTGAATATAAAGAGGAGTGTTTTGTTTTTTT
>NW_006334021.1:0-358 GCF_000327345.1 Myotis davidii
AGCAGCACAACTACACTGTCTTACAGAAGCTGCGGAGGTCAAGTCTGGGAGATCACTAGGTAAAAATCTTGTGACTCAGTGCCATCTACTGGAAAACAGTAGAAAAACCTCTTTAGAGAAAACTGCTAGAGAAAGGCCCATAATATATACATACATGCATGCCTAGAAAAGAGGAGGCCAGCAAATACAATGAATAACCATGGTAATGAGGAAGCTCAGAAAAAAATGGAAAAATCTGCAGAAAGCAAGCTGGAACACATGGAATATGTGATATAAATGATGCAGATTTCAAGATTGCAGTTCTGAGAATACTCAATGAGATGCAAGAAAATACAGACAGACAATTCAATGCACTCAG
>NW_006334022.1:0-358 GCF_000327345.1 Myotis davidii
AATTCCTTTCCTTGCCACATGACAAGAACTCCATGTCCATCGGGAATAGATGAGGACACAGATTGCACCCACTGATAACAATTACACAATCATATACTTTATACAATGTTCTCCCTGTTATTTCCAGTAACCACATGGCATCGTACATAGTTATTACCATATTACTGACTATATTTTCTATGCTGTACTTTAGCAAGTTGTCCTTACATTGCCTTTGGAAAGCAAGGAGTAGACTAAGAATGGTTGGTGTTATTTTGAAGTGGGAAGTTTTTTGTGTGTGTATTTGTTTGCTTTAAGTCACATGTGATATTATCCCTCTTTCTTCCACCCATAATTGCCCTTCCTTCTTCTTTGCATT
>NW_006334023.1:0-358 GCF_000327345.1 Myotis davidii
TTTTTTTATGAAATATGCTATAATGTCTAATAACTTCTTTTAAAGAATCTGACAGATAGACCAAAATAGAGATAACATGAAATTGCTGGTGAATGAGATCTATCATGCTAGGGTTGACTTGACTACTGGAAAGTGAGGGTAAGAAACAAAGGCCATTCCAAGTATGCATCAACTTAAGTTATAGGAATGAAACCTAGAAACAACAAAGGATCTAGACTACTAAAACATAAATTTAACATGAGGTATCATGAAATGTCCCACAGAAAACTCTGGACAATATCATGTACTGTATTTTTCCACAGGAGTCACTTAAAAGACAGGTTTCTTATATGGCTACTAGAGGCCAGGTGGAAAAAAA
>NW_006334024.1:0-358 GCF_000327345.1 Myotis davidii
GGCTTCTTCTTTATATCCTTTGTTGTAGAACTTCTGTTTAGCTGGGTTTTAGGTAGCTCTGAATGACAATTGTTTTATAGTATAAATGTATTTTGATGTGGTTATGGGAGGATTTGAGTACTGTGTTTGCCTATGTGGCCATCTTGACCAGAACACTTTAAAAATATTTCTGAAAAATAATATATTCTAGAGTATTTGCTCCTGGTTGATGTTTATTCCTCCCCAAGCACCTCAGTTCTGCCTCACCTTGGAGCATAAGGTGTACTGGTTGCTTTATTCTTGGTAGTCCCACACTTTTGGTTGGTGCTCTGAGTTAAACCCTTGGGGTTTTGACTCAGTTCCATGGGAACCATCAAAA
>NW_006334025.1:0-358 GCF_000327345.1 Myotis davidii
CCTCCTGGTTCATGGGTTGATGCTCAATTACTGCTGGGCACACATTAATCATTATTTTCATAATTTGAGAAAGAATTTGCTAATACTCTGAGCTACTCAGTGAGGAAATAGATAGCTTCATTAGGTAGTGATTCTCCTGTGATGAGGACAATTCAAACAAAGGCTGGGTAATCAATGCTTAGGAAATTGGGGAGGAGTTTAGTTCTGGATGATTTTGAGGCAGATGACTTATAAATTCCCACCATGTCTAAGATCCTAGGTTTAGATTAGTGTCCCCTAAACTTTGCCATAGTATCGGGGTTGAATCCTATTAGCTTTGTCCTCTTTAGAAATCTCTATGCCAAGGATGGGAGCCTCA
>NW_006334026.1:0-358 GCF_000327345.1 Myotis davidii
CCATCACACCATTGTACATCCTTCTTCCTTTCCAGCCAACCCAAGATTATCAGGTTGACATTCAAAGATCTCCAAACCTGAGACTCACTTCCCATCATGCATGTCTCCTCCCCTTAAACCCCGCACACGTGTATTTCAGCTACACTTTTCTACTCTCCATTCTTCCAATGTGCCCTTCAAAAGTTCTCACCTCTTTACTATTGCACAAATGTTTTGCCATGCCCTAAATGACTTTTGAAAAGTTTACCTCCATTACTACCGTGACCTGATCCACACTGCTGAAAAGAATTTATTTCCAACTGCTGGACCTCTTCCCTGTTCCTCAGGTTATAAGTGAATATGTGGGCTTTAGTTTAGG
>NW_006334027.1:0-358 GCF_000327345.1 Myotis davidii
TGCATATTACCCTTTTATTATATAGGATTGTCATTGTATTAAGGATTTTGTAATATAGGATTTTAATAACACATAGAGATAAGAAAATAGTTTCCTGCATTTGAGGATTGCTTAATTCTCCAGTTTGTAATTTAATTGCAACTTTACATAGTTTGTACCATCAAATAAAGTATAACGGTTATGTATGAGGATTGAGAAACAAGACCATGTAGCATGTTTGTTGCCAGTAGGGAGAGGTCCTCATTCTCACTTGTTGCTACTGGGAGTGGAATTCTTGCAATGTCCCAAGAAAAAAAGTTTTCTGAGAGTCTCATGGAAGAATGACTGATTTTTATTTGTGTGGAATTAAATCCCTGTG
>NW_006334028.1:0-357 GCF_000327345.1 Myotis davidii
AGACCCTGGTGGAGAACCACGGCTCTAAGACCTTGAAATAGAATCCATGGTTTAACAAGATCCTAGGTGGTTCACAAACACGTTAGAATTTGAGAAGCATTGCTCTGTGAAACAGCTTCAATCCAAACATTCACTCTGTCCTCTCAATTCTCACAGCCCTTGCTTTCATTTAACTGGTTCTCGTACCCCTTCTGTACTGACATTTGGCTGTAAGCTGGGCTCCTAACTTGGGCCTCGGTTGTTCTCAATGCAGGGATGCAAATGTGCCTGGATGGGGCACATATGTGAGGTTTTGTTCCCACCTGGCATCAATTCTCTTTTCTTTTCCTAAGTCAGTGGTTCTCAACCTTGGCTGCA
>NW_006334029.1:0-358 GCF_000327345.1 Myotis davidii
GTGTAGTATGGACAGTGTGCCACAACATAACCTGGAGCTTGTTTCCAGTCCATATCTAAGAGAAATCTCAAGAGTCCTCCCAGTTAAAGACATATCTACAAATAAAGAGAAAGATCCTCTGCAGTGTGGGAGAGGAGACTTAAGGCAGAGTAGAGAGGACCAAGGACATTTTGACTCCAACATTCTGTTTCTACCACCTTTAATTCATTTGACTCTGTGAGTAATGCAGAACCAAATACTGAAGTTAAAGTTATCATTTCAGCAGACTTGCCTGCCTGAAATTCAGTTTCCTCATCTGTAAAATGGGGATAATTTCTACCTCCAAAGGTTATGTTGTGGCACACTGTCCATACTACAC
>NW_006334030.1:0-358 GCF_000327345.1 Myotis davidii
CAGCTGAGTCACCTCCCCCATCGCTGCCCACAGACCTTGAAGCTTAAGAAAACCTTAACCCCCCCTTCCCACAGGAGAAACGTAGCCCCCTGTTCACCTTGGCGTACGTGTTCTGCGATTTAAAACATCAGGGTTATTTTCCCGGGTAACCCAGGTCCTCTCTCTATCAGGCGATAGGCCCCCGACGATGCCCACAGGACAGAATGGTGCTCCTGGTGTCTGCGGGGCTTTGAGAATCGTTGAAAGACCACTGTCGTCTCAAACACTTTCTCTGCAAAGCACGTCCTCAAACGCTGCCCGGCGGCCTTTGTGTCCCTTGGGGGGCGGGGGAGGGGGAGGGGGGCTCCTCCTCACGGCC
>NW_006334031.1:0-358 GCF_000327345.1 Myotis davidii
AATATGCAGTCATTAATAGAAATTATCTTAATAAATAATAACGAAATAATTTTTCATTCTATTGTTAAATTAAAACGTACTATTGATTCAACTGCCCAGGTACTATAGCGATCATGGCTGTATCGTATAAAACAAGAACTTTATTGAAAAAAGTAACATTGAGACCGTTTATTACTTTCCTACTGCCTGTTGACTTAACAAACTCCTACTAACAGAGTGGCTTAAAGCAATACAACTTTAATCACAGTAAAGTTCTAGGGTCAAAAGTTAAATCAACCTTTCATTTTTTGGAAAAATCTCATTAGTTATGGTTTATAACCTACTTTATATGTTGCAGAATTTGGTTTATTGTGGGTTT
>NW_006334032.1:0-358 GCF_000327345.1 Myotis davidii
AGTGCTTACTATGTGATAGGCATTGTGTTAAACATCTTTACATAGGATTATCTCATTTAATATGTATAACAGCTATTTTAAGATAATCTGATAGGCATCTCAGATATAATAAACCTGAACCCCAATCTTCTCCTGATCTTTTCAATCATGATAAATAGATGAACATTCATTCACATAGTTACTCAAGCACAATAACCCAGGAATCATGCTTGATTCACTACCTTTACCCCCCCTTCCTTTCATTATTTATCTTTCTTAGTTAACTCTTCTTTTTCATATCCATTCTTACACATAAGCCAGAAAAATATTTAAAAACATAAAGCACAGCCTGGCCAGTGTGGCTCAGTGGTTAAGCATT
>NW_006334033.1:0-358 GCF_000327345.1 Myotis davidii
TTCCAAATAAGGTCACACTCACAGATATCAGGGATTAGGACTTGGGCATTTTATTTTGCAGGAACACAATTTTACACATCATAATAATCAACTTACTTAAAACTGGCAACTAAGGAAAATCTTAAAAGCACACAAATAAGTGAAAACATTATGTTCAGCGGATGACAGATTTTTCATTGGAAATAACACAAACCCAAAGGACAATAAAGCAACATCTTTATGTATTACTTGGGGGAAATGTGTCAATATAGCATTTTACATACAATAAAATATGTTTCATGAACCAAGATGGCATGAAGACGTTCTCAGACATACAAAAGCTCACGAATTCATCACTAGCAGAAATGTACTACAAGAA
>NW_006334034.1:0-358 GCF_000327345.1 Myotis davidii
GTTGCGACCCATAGGTTGAGAACCGCTGCAATAAAGGCTACTTGATAGGCTATATGTTCAGGCTGTGTTCTATGAACCAGTGAGTCAACCTATTATTCAAAAAAGGAGAGAAATTCAGCTCTACTTGTTAAAGGAAGGAATATGGAAATATTTGTTGGCATATTTTAAAAATCATCTAAGCTCATCTCTCACATCCTTCAAATCTCTATTGTCTTGTCACCTTATTAGCAAGACCTTCCCTGTCCACATTATAAAAACTAGAGGCCTAGTGCACAACGTTTGTGCACTGGAGGATGGCAGGTTCCTTAGCCCGGCCTGCACCCTATCACAGTCCGGGACCCCTCGGGGGATGTCTGCC
>NW_006334035.1:0-358 GCF_000327345.1 Myotis davidii
TGTTCAAAGTGTAGAATCAGAAAAAGTTCCATCTGACTAAAAAAAACAAAAAACGTTGATCTTTTTTACTTGTTGGGCATTCACTTTTGTTCTTTCTAAGAAACAACAAATCATAAAAATATGATTGAGATGCAGAATTAAAATAGAATGATTTGGATCATAGTGCTATTAAACCATAGGATAGGTGGATCTTATATAGTTAAACATGTGGGGAAGAGAATAAACATATATATGAATGGACAAGATCGATGCATGTCTCTTAACATTGCCCTTGATAACTCAGCATCCAAATTAGTCCAACTGCTTGAATCTAATGGAACTGATCACCAAATTATGAATTATGATTTGTAGTCTATTT
>NW_006334036.1:0-358 GCF_000327345.1 Myotis davidii
AAAAATAATAATTTAAAGTCAATTAATACTCATTTCTCAGGTATATATACAGGCAAAAGTAGATTTGTACTTTATTCTTGTATAATTTATTAATGTATTATTTTCAATCAGAACAACTGTGAATATACTTTTGCCTGACCATGTATTATATACTGTATTCTCACAATAAGCTACAGAAAATAAAATGCTATGTAAATACATTTACAATTCTGTGAATATGTATTGAAAAATATCTGCATATACTGGTAAGTATACCTGTGCATTTCAAAGCTGCATTGTTCAAGGTTCAATTCCAGGTAATCTAGAGAAATCAATACATTATACTACATTTTAAAAAAATATATCTTATTGAGTTTTT
>NW_006334037.1:0-358 GCF_000327345.1 Myotis davidii
AAGAATCAACCAGTGAATGCATAAGTAAGTGGAGCAACAAATCCATGTTTCTCTCTTCTTCTTGCTGTAAAATCAATCAAATTTAAATTTTTTTAAATTAAAAAAAATCACACAAAAATAAGTTTGGCAAATGAATCCCCCCAAATATCTTTTCAGCTACTTAGAGCACTTTTTACAGCTATTATCCAGTGTATTTATGTTTGGCTGCTCTAGACGGAAAAATAAAACACATTTAAACAAAAAGGTAGCATTAGGTGTGAATTCCCTGTGATACTTGCAACAGTCATGGTTCAGATGAAAGCACTGTCCTGTGATGTTTGAAATTCAAATACTGTATTTGCCGGCGTATAAGACGACT
>NW_006334038.1:0-358 GCF_000327345.1 Myotis davidii
CTCTCCCTCCCTCTCCTTTTCTCTCTCTGAAATAAATAAAAACATATCCTCAGGTAAGGATAAAAATAAAGTTTATAGCACATTTACGTATGGTACATGATATAATGACAGGCTTATAATGAATTCTGTTTCTGTTCTTGAGGCCTTTGTTTTTTAACTTTATTGAGGTATTGTTGGCTTATAGTGTTCTTGAAGTCTTACTAAATACAAAATTAATTTGAATCTAGAAAAAATTGTTATTGTTTTTAAATATTCATAAAGCTGGCTATAACTCTTAGAGAAAATGAATAATTCACAGCCTTCTTTCAATACTTGAAAAAGTTGGTTGTCCTTAGAACATTCATTTTTGTTCATTTGA
>NW_006334039.1:0-358 GCF_000327345.1 Myotis davidii
ATCACCAGTTACTATATTGAAAGTGTTTTGTATACAAGTAATTATAAGTTAAAATAATGAATAAAGGTTTTTTTTTCCTAACTGAAAAATAAGTCCAGTTTCAGCTCATTTCCCTGAGGTGTATGGTGTAGGCTTCCAAAATCAGTTGAAAGCATGCAGCTATTTTTTTGCATATAAAGACAGCTTATACTTACTTAAAATTGGTTTATTTCATTTTGCATTTCCTTCTATAATAGAGAATGATGGTGTTAGAGGAGGGGTTTGAAATACAGCTAAATACTTCTTTTAACTTAGCTCATGACAATTTCCCTTTCTAGATGAGCTACTCACCTACAAGTTTCTGGACTTACCAAGGCCA
>NW_006334040.1:0-358 GCF_000327345.1 Myotis davidii
GTCGCGACCCACAGGTTAAGAACCGCTGTCTTAGACACACTCACAGAAATAGCTTAGTAAGCCAAAGAAGACAGCAGGTGAAAATCAATAAAATTTTTGCTGGCATCGTCATCATCCATCCACTTCAAAAAATCAGTAACTCAAATATTTTGTTTAGTATTTTAAATTATCCCTACTTGTTCCCTTCAACAATTGAGCTCTTGTTACAAGACTCTCCAAATACTGAAAACCTTTAATCCAAAGAATATTTGCCACTGCCTTGCTTTGTGCCCTTTCTTCCTCTCTGTTTATGCTCTAAATTAGTGATTTTCTAAGTTTTTCATCTCATGGCACACAAAAACCAATTACTAAAATTCTG
>NW_006334041.1:0-358 GCF_000327345.1 Myotis davidii
TCCCTCAGCTACTCTACCCTAAGCTAACCTAAGTCCGCATTGGTCTCGTCTGCATCAGTAACCTAGGCTACTGCAGGCTAAGTTAAGCTAAGCTCAACTAAATAAGCTAGGTCCTCAAAGGTCCCTCAGCTATTCTAGAGACCACTATGCTAAGTCCACAGTGGTCTCTTTTCCTGACTAACCTAGGCTAATATCAGTTAAGTGTAACCATGCTAGGCTAAACTGAGCTAAGGTATTCTAGGTCCTCTAAGGTCCCTCAGCTACTCTCTATCCTACGCTAAGCTAAACTAAGTCTGCAGTGTTGTTGTCTGCCTCCCTAACCGTGGCTACTCCAGGCTAAGCTAAGCTAAGCTAAGCT
>NW_006334042.1:0-358 GCF_000327345.1 Myotis davidii
ATAGGTCAATGCTCAACCACTGAGCCATGCAGGTTGCGCTATCATTCATTCTTAAATCTCTATTGGGCTGAAGGAGGAAGGCTATGAGGAAGAAGGTAATTGGGGCTTTGTTAGTTGCCTTTTAAAAATGCAAGTTTATGAGACATTTATTCTATTTTCCTCTAAGTGTCAGGGAAAATTAACCTAAGGTTCAAATCCCATTCTATCAACTAACCAAGAGATCCAGGGCAACTCACAATCCTTATTGGCCTCAGCTTTCTCTTGTACCATATTAGAAATCAATTTTCAAGGGTGGTCATGGGAGTTTCATAAGCACAAACAGAAAGATAGTCAACCCTAAGGTAGTAACAAAAAAAAA
>NW_006334043.1:0-358 GCF_000327345.1 Myotis davidii
TCTGCTCTGATGTCTGTGAATGATCTACTCTCTTGTCTTTCACTCCCATCTCCTCTCCTTCCTGGCTATTTTCAGAAAACCCTGGCTGCCTGTCCTTGACCCAGCTGTAAGGAAACTATCGTCTTGCTTAATAAAGCTTATCCTTCCAGCTCCCTGATGGAGATACCGTCTCAACACAGAAAAGGGCAGCTGGATTGCAAAGCACTCCGCCGCCGCCAGGTGGCTCCCTTCACCAACGCTACTGCTCACCTCTCCCCTCCCTTTCCCACTTTTTTTCTGAATAGCACAGATGGGATAAGGGTGCACCTCTCTGTCCTCCTACTTTCTTTCTGAGTAGCACAGATGGAACAAGGGGGCA
>NW_006334044.1:0-358 GCF_000327345.1 Myotis davidii
AAATCCGCATTATTAACCGGTACATCTGGTAAAGTGACATGGGACTAAGGCTTTCTAACCTTTACTCGAGTATGTTTTCTACCCTGGGCTTTAAAGACTATTAATAAATAGTCTGTTTTCCCAACATTCTAACTATAGTCAAATATACACCTTGAGAAGAATTTGGAAAATACAATTGAGTAAAAATTAAAATATATTGTTTTGTGTTTACTTATATAAACACGGTCAAAATTTAGGCATGCTTTCTTTTTGCTTAACATCACCATGAGTAATTATTCTGTGTCTAAATACTCTCTTTAGAAACATTTTAATGGTTACTTAGGATTCAAATCTACAGAAATCCCAAATCTTGTCACTT
>NW_006334045.1:0-358 GCF_000327345.1 Myotis davidii
GAAGAAAAGGGTGGAAAAAATAAGATAAAATATTGAAGAAGAATAGTATAATTATAATAACCATAATAGGTAATGAAAGTAAAATGTAGACTACTGTAAAACTTAATCTTACAAAAAAGAAGCAATGGGAAGTGTGGGAAGTGAAGGATAATAAAAGTTCATGGGAGAAAAGATAGGGGAAAAGTGAGGGAAATGTGACCACATAATAGTTTAAGAGAAGGTTGTTTTATGTTCTTATGTTCTTTCAACCAAGTGTAATAGTTCTCTAAATCCCCGTGTTTCCATGATTATGGAAGGAAAGTACTTTCTCAATATAGAAATTTGATAGTTTTCTTATTTGAGAAATGATATCACAAAG
>NW_006334046.1:0-358 GCF_000327345.1 Myotis davidii
AAAGAAAGAAAAAAAAAGCTTTTCTCTTTAAAAAAAAATCACAAAATTCAGTATTCTTTTCACCTAGTAAAAAACTGCAAATGCGTACAATCTAAAAGAAGAAAAGCTGAGTTCCATCAGGGAGTGGGGAAAAAAGAAACTAGTAACGTCAAAAGGAGAAGAGGAGAGAGGAGTGAATGCAAAGGTAGCTAAGAATAAACAAAGTGAAGCATGACAGGAAAATACAGGGAACAAGGCTGTAAACTGCAAATTTTGGTTTGGTAATAAAGGAATCTCTTCCTCCTTCAAAACTTGCTTCATCAGTGATAGCCTTTATCTCCATTGGTGGCACCACCCTTTACCCAGCCACCCATTAAAA
>NW_006334047.1:0-358 GCF_000327345.1 Myotis davidii
GGTGTAGGAGATTTACTAAATACCAAAGCCCCCAGTTTCCTCCTGTTCTGAGTCCTTTTCGAAGCCCTCAGATGCTAGGCACAATCACGTGACTTGCGTTAGCCAATAGGATAATAGCAAACATGACACAAGCAGAAGACTGAAAAGTACTTGTGCACTTGGGGGCTTTGCTCTCTGCAGCTCTGGGGACCCCTGCAAGCAGCACCAGCTGGTGGTGAACCCAGGCTGGTTTGCTGGAGGTGAGAGACCTGTGACCAAATCATCTTCATTACCCAGCGGATGTCAGCTGATATCAACCATGAGACACCAGTGACCACCAGACACATGAGAGGAACCATATATTCATGAGCAAGTCAAC
>NW_006334048.1:0-358 GCF_000327345.1 Myotis davidii
CCCGACCGCTCCGCTCCACCTCGCGGTCCGGCGCCCTCGGGGTTCAGTCCAGGATTTGTTTTTGACTAGGTTATCTTACAACTTGTAGAGATAGAAGTTAACTTTTAAAACATTGATAGTAAGCAAATTGTTTCTGTCATAAACATGTAAAATTTGACTATTACTCAGTGCATATTGACCAGTTTTGCCAATTTTGCATTTATTTGTAAATTCGTTTCAGCATTCCTTACTTGACTATAAATGTATAGCACCTTGAGTTCTCTCTTTTTAAATAAACTTCAAATTTTAGAATAAATTGAGATTTCTAGAAAAGTTACAAAGTTAGTACTGAAAGAATAAAAAAGTGCTACAAGCCGCA
>NW_006334049.1:0-358 GCF_000327345.1 Myotis davidii
AAAAAAAAAGCAACATCTGTTTTTAGAAAAATCAAAGATATCTGACCCTATTTTTTTTAAAAAAAATCCACGGGAAAATATTCATATTTACATAATATGATGGATAATTTCACTTTCCAACAATCATTCAGGGACTTTTTCATTTTGGATAGAAAAGCTAAAAATATTACAAACAGTTTCCTTGTCAAGAAAGATACTTCTAAAAAATGAAATAACAGTAGTAAACTCCATAAAGAAATCCTAGGCCAGAAAGAATATGAATTTACCACACGCAGCTTAGAAGACTAAAGAAAAATCAAATTCTGATTGCAATGGGCATACTGAAAGCTATGAAGTCAGCAGTTAAGGAAAAGAGACA
>NW_006334050.1:0-358 GCF_000327345.1 Myotis davidii
GGTGCAGGAAGTGTGTGGAAGTCATGAGTCTTGCAGACAGTTTAAAGGGACCCACCTTAACTTCCTCTTCCTGGGAGAGTGACTGTGTCCAGATCCACGGCTTCCACTTCTGTACCTTTCCTCCCGCTAAGGGTCATTGGCGACTACCTGAGCCTGGTTATGGTCTTCATTTAAACGAACCATGGGCGATTATTGTGATATTCTCCTTCCATTATTTGTAGTATTCTCTTCCCTGAATACTATTGCATGCTGAGCTGCCTGGGCCAGTGCTGGCTGCTCACCTCTGGTGTCTTTCATTAATTCTTTGAATATTTAGGTTTTACGTACTTGTACCTCAGAAAGTGCAGGGAGAACCCTG
>NW_006334051.1:0-358 GCF_000327345.1 Myotis davidii
GAGTGTTGGGTGGGGAAAAGGCTGTATTGGAACTCGAGTTGTCAGGATTTGGGCTCTCAGGGGTGGTGGGAGAAGTGGTCGATGGGTCAAAAGTAGATTCAGCATCAGAAGTGTTCAGGGTATGTTGTTTTGCATGAAGGAGAAGGACCTGGTAGGTAGAGCAGGACTGACAGAGAGAGGGACAGGACAGACGGGTGAAAAAGGCCGGGATGTAGGGAATCTCTGACCACTTTCCATCTCAGGACAACAATTATCTAAGTCTCACAATGTGTTAAATTGAAAGTGCTGTTTTCAGAGACTCATTATCTAGTTTATATTGTGGCCCAACAGTGTTACAAAAGAAAATGAGGCGCTTGGG
>NW_006334052.1:0-358 GCF_000327345.1 Myotis davidii
AATAGTTTTCTTTATTCTCAGCCATAGAATGTTTCACATTCAGAAGTTTGTCAATGTGTAAATATTTTCACATATCTACTTTGAGTTCATCAAAATGAACATGTCCTCTAAAGTCAGTCATATTTATAAAAATGCTGAGTGTTTTCCTTTGACAAGATTGAAATAAGTCTTACTGTGGTTTATCAGTCATTCAAACTTTATCTCCACAGTTTAACATTTATCTATATCATCTTCCAAAGACTTTACCCTAATAGACTATTTAAATAGTTTAGATATTCTATTTTCTGAAATTAGCAAATATTTTGAGTAATTTTATTCCTTTCACTCATCACTAAGTTCCATTTTATATGTCCTTTCT
>NW_006334053.1:0-358 GCF_000327345.1 Myotis davidii
GGTAAGCCTGGTCTATACAGGTGAGTCATTTAAAAACAGTTTTCTTCAGCAGAAAGGAAGTCAGTGACATGAAGCACAAGGTTTGACATGCTGTTCCTGGCTTGAAGATGGAAGGACAATATTTTGAAAAATGTAGCTGGTCTCAAGTAGCTAAGGATGGCCCTGGTTGTCAGCCAGAAAGAAAATAGAGACTGCAGTCCTACAATTGCAAACAATCTGGATTAAGCCAATTCTTTCTCAGGACCTCCAGATGAAAAGCTCAGCTTGACCAACACCTAGAGTCCTGAGAATAGAACCCAGACCAGCGCTCCTTGGATTTCTAATATCAATGTAAGAAACATTCAAACTTGTAGAGAAT
>NW_006334054.1:0-358 GCF_000327345.1 Myotis davidii
TGTCATAGGTTCGCCATCACTGGACTAGGAGAAGGTATTCTTTACAAATTATTTAGCTGATAAAGGACTTGTACCTAGAATATATGAAGAACACTCACAACTCAATAAAATGAAAATCCAGTTAAAAATGGGCTGAGGATCACCATATAATAATAAACACATTAAAAAATACACATCATTAGTCATTAGGGAAATGTAAATTACCACAATGAGATACCACCTCACACCCACTAGAAAACAGACTCACTGGAAATAATCAGATAGCATACTTTTTTTGGCTCCCACTATCCCTTTAAAATATATTTTGTGGGGGAAGCATTTCCTATGCCTCTAGAGCAGTGGTTCTCAACCTGTGGGT
>NW_006334055.1:0-358 GCF_000327345.1 Myotis davidii
AAACCCCTGTGCCTGCTTCAGTCACTCTGTGTGGGAGGTGGTTGGAGGGCTGGGCTGGTGGTGGTGTGTTCCTGGGAGCGGGGGTGGAGTCGGGGATGACAGGACAGGAGCAGCACCCCATGGTGACAGTGCAGGGGGTGGTCCAGGGTGGGAGAGGCCGGCTGGGTCGGGGTAGGCTGGGGTCTGGAAAACTCCCCCATCGCCTCTGAGCAAGTCAGAGCCTGGCAACGTCCCCAGAAGGCTGGTGTTCACTGGGGTGGAGTGCAAGACCATGACTCAGGCATCGTGATAGGGTGAAGGTGCAATGCCAACCCGCCTGCAGAATGGAGATGTGGGCGGAGTGGTTGGCATCGACTCC
>NW_006334056.1:0-358 GCF_000327345.1 Myotis davidii
GGTCGTTCGACCCACAGGTTGAGAACCGCTGTTGTAGGCAGTGTGGAAACATTGGAAGTTTAAGAAGTCTGGTGGCAATGTGAAGGATGTGGAGAAAGGCAGTGAGACTCATTAGGCGACAGGTGGAATATTTTAGGTAGATAGATTAGGGGTCTTAACGGGCTATGCCAAGCAGTATTGGGCTTAAGAGGAATTTTTAAGGACAAATCAAAAGGACTTGGTATCTGACTGAATATGGAATTGAAAGTCAGTGATAACAAGGCTTGAGGCTAGTACTGCTGCAATTATGTCCTTTCTCTACTTGGACTTGTGTTTAATTGTACTAGGTCATTTCTATAACATACATGCTCTAAAACAG
>NW_006334057.1:0-358 GCF_000327345.1 Myotis davidii
TAAAAAAATCAATAAAATACATTTAAAAAATCACATAATATGAATTTGTGGAATGACTGGAAAAACAAATGATCTACATTTGTATTGTTGTCCCGATATATACGCATCCCTAGAAAATATCTAGTCTTGGTTGATGTTTTGGTTTCCAGGGTATGTCTTTTTCCTTCCACTGCATGCCTCAGAGTTATGTAATCCTTTAAAAGTGAGCCACAGTAATCATTGGTACAGATACACCATTCCCCTACTGATGGACATTTAGAATGTTTTTTTATTTTTATTTTTGGAATGTTTAAAAATATTTTTTAATTCATTTCAGAGAGAAACGGGGAGAGATAGAAATATCAATGATGACAGAGAA
>NW_006334058.1:0-358 GCF_000327345.1 Myotis davidii
GAAAGAATATTTCCCTCTTAGACATCAAAATTGCATTAATACATTAAAAGTTGAAACAATCTGGAATAAAGAAACATTTTTATTTTAGTCCCAGTTTCGCAGATATTTCTGATTACTGAACCCACTTTCTAATAATAAGATTTATCAAGTTGCATGGACAATAGGAAAGGGCATGATGGGTAGTCAGATTCAGATAATTTGCAGACTTGAGAACCATTTACTGTATTTCTGTTTACCAATGAAGAAATGGATATGATGTTCTCAATACTTAAGACCATAGCAATCTTTCCTCATTATTAAAGAGGCAATAAATTAAATGTTTTAAAGAGAGGCAAGAGCCCTAACCAGTTTGGCTCAG
>NW_006334059.1:0-358 GCF_000327345.1 Myotis davidii
ACCCTCAGAGTTTCTATTACATCTGGAAGGGACCCTAGGGCCTGCATAGTTATACAAACTCTAAGCAATTCTGATTCAAGTAGCTTTCCCAGTCACACCTGGGGAAACACTAAGCTAGATAGTCTTATCTCCAAGGGCTCTTTCACCATATAAATATTAAAATCCAATGCTATCATCTTTGGCCACAACCTCATAACCTTTTATCTCTGCACTCTCATTCACAGATGGTAGAACTTGTAGAATTATGCTCTTGTGACCCCTCTATGTTTCTCAGCATACAGATCAGCTAAACACCCATTCAATCTGTATCTTAGGTTTTACACTTACATGTTCTTTTACCAATACCTAGATACTTTTA
>NW_006334060.1:0-358 GCF_000327345.1 Myotis davidii
CAGCAGCACGTTCGTAGTCCCAAGTCCTCTGAGTGATGGGGAGGCTCCATATTTATTACAAGATCCTACTGCACTCTGGCTAGTGGGTCATTCCTGTGCACAGGCCCTGTTGCCACTCTTAAGTATTCTTGACTATCAAGCCTAGACTTACCCACTTAGAACAGGAAGGACAGAGATGTGGGAAGAGCAGGAGGTGTAGAGAGGATAGTTTGGGCCTAGAAAACGACTTTAGCTTGGCTCTAGGGCTCTCTTTATTCCCTTTACAAATACTCTGTCTTTCTTTTGAAAATGTGGTTCTACTAGGTGTATCAGTTAATAATGCAGGTTTTGTAATCAAAGAAGACATGATAATTTCAAG
>NW_006334061.1:0-358 GCF_000327345.1 Myotis davidii
ATTGCCCCTGAAGACTGCTTTTTAAAAACCTGTCAAATGCTCTTTATTTCCATTTTCTTCTCTGAGTTATTGCAGTACTAAGCAATTTGTGCATCATTTACATTAGACTTCTAGGCTTGAAAAGGTAATAATTTTCTGATTTCAGCTCTGTTAAGAGGTATACTTAATGTGCCAGATGCTAAGTAGAATGATGAGCATTACCAACTCTATAATTATTAGAAAGTGATCATAGAATCATTGAATCTTAGATTTGGAAAATAATACATTGTGATCATTTTTATTAGAAAAACAATTTATGGCCCTAGCCAGTTTGGCTCAGTAGTTAAAGCGTTGGCCTGTGGACTGAAGAGTCCCAGGT
>NW_006334062.1:0-358 GCF_000327345.1 Myotis davidii
AGCTGTGCTTTTAGTTATGATTGACTGATATTGATGCATTTCCATTGTCTTACTGGGCTCCTTTGGGATAAAAGTTCCAGAATTTTAATATTAGCCGATGACACATGCACATTTAGGATGGAACTGAGATTTTAAGATCAAGCGCCTTACTAGGCAACATATAATTTTCAACATGACAGTACTTAACAGAGTATACTCTCTAAATATTCCCTATTGTACTTCTGTGTTCTGCAGACTCTTTTGGGGGGTAAGGCACTGATATTAATGAACAATTTTATTTATATATCATGTACATCTATGTTATTGAAATGCATCATGGTATTATTTTATCATGAAATCAAAATACATACAAAATAAT
>NW_006334063.1:0-358 GCF_000327345.1 Myotis davidii
TTTTTTTTGATATTTAACTCAATCTGAGCTGCTGTATACTAGTATATAGTTGTTTAAGTAATTTACTCTCCGGATTGGTAGTTGTATGATGGCAGGATTATTTTTGTTTTTGCATATACTGTATATGCAACTTCCTGCCCAACTCCACCTCTATGGAGGGGTTTTCTCTACTCAATGTCTGACCTAGTGACTTGTCTTTTTATAATCACTCTATGTTAAATTTAATTTAAACGAAATTTCTGCATCCAATTCAATAAACATTTTTTTGAGAGCCTACAATGAGAGGTTTGCAAGTATGGAACGTCAAAAAGAAAATTCAGCTGAGAATAAATAAGCCTTTCATACATAGGAAAATGAA
>NW_006334064.1:0-358 GCF_000327345.1 Myotis davidii
AAAACTGTTTAGGAACAGTTTTATCATGTCCCCATCACAATCAAGTATATCACTACTTTGGTCTTTTGTATCAAGTTCAATCACTTCTATCTTACAGTTAATACTATCACCTGAATACCACCAACCTTCTCTCATTATTCAACCAAGTTAAACTAAAATTAAGCTAATTTCATTTTCATCAGCTATGAATTTGCAACTCTAATCTGCAAGACTTTACATACAACTGTTTGCATCCGGGAAGACCTTTGTAATTAGTACCTATTAGACCTTTCAAAATGAACTCATTGCCTCAAAATTGCAGAAATAGGGTCAGATCTTGTTGGGAAGTAAGCCAGGAAAAAGTCTGAATGGATTAGGT
>NW_006334065.1:0-358 GCF_000327345.1 Myotis davidii
AAAATGGGGGACATCTATAATACTATCAACAATTAAAAACAAACAACAACTTATACTACATGTCCTGGCTTGAAGCTATTAAAAAGCTGCTTTCTGAGGTATTGCTGATCTTGTGTCAGATAGAAAAAAAAGGGCATGGATGACGATGTACTAAAAGCATTTGTCCAGAAGTAAGGTATGTAGGTCATGTTTGCTTAAAAGCCTTTGGCCAATGCAAGTCACATGCAAGTTGCTCAGCTCCTATCAATGGGGCAGGGCAGTATAATTCCCGTAGGGAGGAGCAAGCAGCAACAATTTATGCATCACAGCGATTTTCACCTGGTGGGCCGCAAGAATTTTCAAAACATGCAATACCTGA
>NW_006334066.1:0-358 GCF_000327345.1 Myotis davidii
TTTTTTTTCAGTTTCCAGAAAATTCTCTTTTTCTGTTTAAAATCCCATCTCATTATTTAGAGTAGTTACAGTCCATAAATTTACTATAATCACCAAATTAATGAACATTGAACCATGGCTCCTAGAGGAAATGCAGAATTAGGTTCCTGTGATCCTCTGGTCACAACAGGTTTGCCAACATCTCATCCTCAAACAGAAACACAGATAAAACAAGGTTTTGGTTAATACATAAACTTGTTTTATCTGTGTTTTCCTGTAAAGATACGTTACTTAATATATATTGTTGACTCATTAACATTGAACTCACTCTAAGTCATGCCTGAAGGAAGCTTATCTAACACATGTATTTTCTTCATAA
>NW_006334067.1:0-358 GCF_000327345.1 Myotis davidii
GATACTCCAACCAACTGAGCCAACTGGCCAGGGTATAATGTTGTGATTTTAAAAATAATCCTTTTAAAATAATTTTAATATGTGTGTGTTATTTAGACACATAGATAACAAACTTAAAAGAAAGGAATAGAAATGGACTTAATGCACAAGGAATAGGTTTGAACCAAATGAAGGTCAAATGACATCATGATGTAAAACATAAATCAAAGTGTCATAGGAGTGTGAATAGAGAAAGATGATGGGAGGACTGAGTCATCAGATGGCAGCCAGTAATAAAGGCATGCTGAACTTAAAGTGCCAGGGACAATTGAGTTTCAGTAAAATGGTATCATTTTATTGGATTTGAAGTTAGTTTTTA
>NW_006334068.1:0-360 GCF_000327345.1 Myotis davidii
AACTTGTAATGAGAGGAGCTGGAATTCAACACTTGAATAGAATTGAAAGAAGATAAAATAATATAACTCTATCAGTAGGAGAATTGTGGTTTCCCTTTCATACCCATCACACCCCCATGGTGGTGGGTGAAATTTGAGTGAGTTTAGCTTTTCATTCTTATGAAAAGTGGGCCAAGCCAAGGATCTGTGGCTTCTTGCAAGGTAAGAAGTAAAATGTTTGCTGCCAGAGCAGGGCCAACATTGGCAGAAATGACCATATAGGACGGAAATGGCCATCTACAAATTCTGAACAACTGCTGTAGAAATTGGGGGAAATTGCAAAGCAGACTATCTATAATAATAAAAGTGTGATATGCTAAT
>NW_006334069.1:0-358 GCF_000327345.1 Myotis davidii
CAGTATGGAGGTTCCTCAAAAAATTAAAAGTAAGACTACTATATGGTCCAGCAAATCCACTTCTGAGTATTTATCAAAACACACACATACACACACAAACATGCTCATGGATACAGGAACAGATTGGTGGTTGCCAAAAGCAGGGGTTGGAGGGGAGGAGATGTGGGTAAAAGGGGTCAAAAGTAAGAAAAAATAATAATCTGGGCAAGTAAGAAGTGGTGATATATGAAATAAGACTACCCCTGAGGTAATTGCTGAAGCTGAGTGATATTAAATTGGGTTCATAATACATGCTTTAAAATGAATGATATTTAACACACATATAAAAGCATATATTTCCTAGCTCTGTCCTCTGAGA
>NW_006334070.1:0-358 GCF_000327345.1 Myotis davidii
AAGCGGACTCACTGCCTTGACAGACTCCAGTTCCAATCCTAGGAGGACCCCAACCTGCCGTGTGTTTGGGGCGGTGAGTCACCCTCTCTGAGTCTCAGTTTATTCGTCTGAAAACCGGTGGCTTTGGCAAACTTGCACCCATCTATTTAAAAGAAATTATATTTTAAAAAACATTCTCTAAATAGCGGCATATTTATAAAGATCAAACAATAGAAAAGATGCATAGGGCAAAAGTGAATGTCTCATCCGCTAGTCTCCAGAAGCAGCACGTCGTTGTGTCTCCTGGGGCGATCCTATTTCAATGACAAACAAATACAAATATTTTCCTCACTACAGACAATACTGCAAAAAATATTCA
>NW_006334071.1:0-359 GCF_000327345.1 Myotis davidii
TTTAATTCTCCTGTTTGACACTAGAGGTACACAGTTTTAAAATAAATTTGTCTAACTATAAAATATGCTTAAAACCTTTTAGTACTGTCCATGCATCTTTCCTCTCTTGAAAAATAGTGAAATGGCTGGTAGTTTTAAGTAGAAAGTGAATTTGTCACAAAGGGAAAATAACCACTTTTATTTTGAGCTTTTTAAAAAATTTGGACATTGTCTTAGTCCATTAGGGCTTCTAAAAAATATTAATATCACAGGCAAAGAGGCTTAAAAGGAACAGAAATGTGTCTTCCACCCTCTGGAGGTTAAAAGCTCAGGATAAGGTTGCCTCATAGGTTCTGGTGAGGGCTCTCCTGGGGTTGCAG
>NW_006334072.1:0-359 GCF_000327345.1 Myotis davidii
AAAAAAATCAGTGGTGGCCAAGGGTTAGGGTTTGGGATAGGGATGAGTAAGCAAAGAGAAGATTTTTTAGGGCAGTAAATACATGTTGTATGATATTATTATCATGAATACATATCATTATACAACAATCAAAACTTACAGATGTACAACCCAAAGAATGAACTCTAATGTAGCCTATAGACTTTAGGTAATTATGATGCACCAATGTAGGTTAATCAATTACAACAAATGTACCACACTTCAGGGGGATGTGGATAATGGGGAGTTGGTGCATATGTCTGGGCAGAGGGTATATGGGAAATCTCTGTGCCTTCCTCTCCATTTTGCCAAGAACCTAAAACTGCAAAAAAAGTCTTTTA
>NW_006334073.1:0-359 GCF_000327345.1 Myotis davidii
GAGTGAGAGGCAGCCCTGTGTGCCTGGGACTGTCCCAGGTTTAGCACTCAACACTCCCAAGCTCAGAACCCCTCAGTCCCTAGCAACCTGGATGACCTGCTGTGTCACATGAAGCTGCATTTGCTTGGCTGACTGTAGCATATTCATTAGGCGTCACCAGTTCCTCCTGGGGAAAGCTTCCCACAACCATGCCAAAAGGGATCCACAGTCCCACCGCACATCAGCCGCTCTGTCATCCTGTGTGCATCTATCACCACACTTGCCTTCCACGCCTGCCCTCCCCCCACAGCTCCCCATGGGTTCTTGAGGCTAATTCTGTGTCTTAGGTATGATTGTATTTCTAACACATCATGGTCCTC
>NW_006334074.1:0-358 GCF_000327345.1 Myotis davidii
TTACTGAATTTGAAGCTTTAGGATAGACTGTGCACTGTTCAGTATGAGTGAGTCATGGTGTGAAATGCCATGACAATCTGTGACTTTCCATTTGTATCCTATCGTGACTTCCTGTGCACTGGAAACATTTTTTGGAACCAGGAGACTTAAGTGGCACTTTCTAAAGTTCCTTGTATCTAGACATAAGCTGGATTGTGGCTTCCTATATTTCTGAAGCGATTTACCCTACTCAAACATATTTTATGCCGAGTGTCACTGACTCATTGCAACTAGGGCATATGACTTGCATGATGAGATTTTACTGCCTGGCTCGTAGCATTTCAGTATGTTTTAGTGTGGAGGAAGTTTCCCAAGGCCT
>NW_006334075.1:0-358 GCF_000327345.1 Myotis davidii
CATCCTCACCATCCATTTTCATAACTTTTTTTATCTTAAAAAACTGAAACTCTGCCCATTAACTTCCCACTCCCCCTAGTGCTTCACCTCTATTCTACTTTGTGTCCCCATGAATTTGATTAGATATTTCATAAAAGTGGAATCATACAGTACTTGTCCTCTTGTGACTGGCTCAGTTCATTTAGCATAATGTCTTCAATGTTCATCCCTGTTGTATGTAGTATGTATCAGATTTCTTTCCTTTCTAAGGCTGAGTAATATTCCACATTGTACATTTTCTTGATTCATTCACCCAACAATGGATACTTGGGTTGCTCCGTCTTTTGTCTAGTGTGAATAATGCTGCTAATCAACATGG
>NW_006334076.1:0-359 GCF_000327345.1 Myotis davidii
TGTCAGCATGGGATCCTGGGAGGCTGGTTCTGGGCACACGGATGAGAACTTCAAGGTGTAGGAGTTCTCTCTAGCATGCACTCACTGCAAAAGTTTCTCTTTTTTAATGTAAAAGAATATGCTAATGGAAAGGATCTTTATGCAACTTGACTTTGTGAAAAATTCTTTTTATTTTAAACAGATTTATAAAACTTTTGACATTCATGTTACATTGGTTGGCTTTGAGATGTGGACAAGTGGAGATAAAATAAAAATCGATTCCAATATGGAAACAACTTTATCACATTTTTCAGCTTGGCAACAATCAGTGCTTAAAAAAAAGAAGAATTATGATCATGTTTTGTTACTCAGGTATGTAA
>NW_006334077.1:0-358 GCF_000327345.1 Myotis davidii
GTGGGTTCAGGGTGTTCTGTGACATTCTATGGGGACGGATCCTAGCAAAGATTGGCACGATGATTTCCTTTAATTGATCTTGTGACCTTTGTTTGTGATATAGAATGCCAGGAACCACAGGGTAGGAAAAGGGAGAGCAGGTCAAATAGTAAGAATAGAGATTAGGGATAGCAAGGATGGTTTCTGAGTACCAGTACACCTCAAATTTCTAGTCATTTGGTTAATAAAACCTCTGCTCTTTCTTTAGAGCTCCCAAACTCTTCACATTTATGTGTACTTTATAACATTAAGGTAGCCTGTTGATGCAGAGTAAAGAAGCCTAAAGTCTGGCTGGTGTGGCTCAGTGGTTGATCATTGA
>NW_006334078.1:0-359 GCF_000327345.1 Myotis davidii
CTCTCCACTACAATGGAAACTCAAGTCACCAAAAGGCATGTTCTTTTAGGTGGGGTGGCCTTATAATATAACACCTAACCCAGGACATTTTTGAGAGTGAAAGGGGGCACTATTAACACTTGCCCAGGGAGAACAGGCATAAACTTGGGTGTATGGTTGCCTTATTTTTAAAACTGCTTCCTCAAGTGATTTCTCCCATGTCTTAATATCAAATTTCCTCAGAAAGAATACACAAACCTATCTGCCTTTTAACAAACCCTTTATTTTGCATGCAGAATTGTACAAATTCCCAGAGATATGAGTGCTTATAATTCTATGACATCTTTACTTTTGCATATAGCTTAGTTTCAATAAAAAAA
>NW_006334079.1:0-359 GCF_000327345.1 Myotis davidii
CCCTCCCCTGCCTTCCCTATGAGATTCATCAGTCTGTTTCATACATTATTAAAACCCCATTGAATGAATATAGAGCCTGGGCACAGTAGAAAACAGGATTAGTGAATTAATGACCCATCAGTAGGCAAACATTTAAATTGAAGCAGAGAGAGGAATAAAATGGAAGAATAGATTAGTGTAAAGATATGTGTGACATGGTCAAATCAAATATATATCATTGGAAACCCATAGAAAGAGGAGAGAGAATGAGGAAAAAGAAACATCTGAAGAGATAATGACTGAGAATTGTTCCAAGTTGATAAAAGAATTTAACCAACACATTCCAGAAGATCGGTGAAAACTAAACAGGAGAAATGCAA
>NW_006334080.1:0-359 GCF_000327345.1 Myotis davidii
AGGTGTTTGTTTTCAATAAAAATCTCCTTGCTGTCCTGATGCATAGCACTCCTCAGAACAGATAAACAACAGGACGTGAGCTCACAGAGGGAGAAGAAGGTAGAAACCTTGGCTTGGGGTTTGCTGGGAGGGTTTGCAGCAGCCTGGATCGTTAGCGTGGGGTGGGTGCCCAGTCTTCTTTTCAGGAGCCATCAGGCCGGTCATGGGAGGGGGCACTCGGTCATCTTCTTCTCTCTGAATTCCCATCACCCCACTTTCTCCATGGGCCTTGCGGACACCCAGGGTTCTCTTCTCAGTGTAATCTTAGGGATAAATCTATAGCAAATGTACATTTTCTGTGGCAGCAATTTATAGTCTTG
>NW_006334081.1:0-359 GCF_000327345.1 Myotis davidii
CCATTCTCTTGCCCCTCCATCTGTCTCTGCCTCTCTCCCACAGTGGGGTCCCCCTCCTTCGGGGCAGAGAAGGGAGGCTGCTCTTGAGCAGGTTCTCTGGGGGACAGAGAAGCGTAGGATGGTCTTTCCCAGGAGGAGGAAGACTTACTCTCATCTGGTAGTTAATAGTGAAGAGATTTCTTACTGCATCTCCGCTCCCCATTATGGAACCATCGGAGGGTTTTAATTAAATTAAAGTCATTCATTACAGATAGAAAGGGGGTGGGGAGAGCAGGCCGAAGACCACTCATCTTGTAAGAGAGGTTTTCCAGCTTTGCTTGTCCCACATCATAGAGAGAAAAAGCTCTTCAAAACAACCT
>NW_006334082.1:0-359 GCF_000327345.1 Myotis davidii
GTAAATATCTTACCATGTAGATGGTGAGATTGTTAGGAATGCAATGAAGTCATTTTTGGATGCGCGAGACAAGTCCCAATGAGAAGAACATGGCCCACCTCTGCTCATTGTGGTCAGGCATCAATGCCTTTTCTTCTTCCTTCACTGTCTTGAGTGCAGGACAACATACCAGTAACGGTTGCTTGCATGAGCATTACCTGACCAGAGCAGAAGTGATCACATTTCCTGAATACATGATCATCACCAACCTGGAAAGGGCACTACACACAGTAAATCTCCATGGGCATGAGGGGCGTGTGCCCTTAGCACCCTAAAGTGTAGCTTTCCAAGCTCCCAGCATCTCATTCTCACACAAAATG
>NW_006334083.1:0-359 GCF_000327345.1 Myotis davidii
ATATATGAATCTATGAGGAGATGTAGGGATATGAATTTGTGGACATTTTGTTGATTTATTAATGAGAATATGAGCATGTGTTTAAAAAATGTACTTTTGGATATGTGAGCATGGTTGTATATTTGAAACATACCTGATTCTTTTTTCAGATATGTTGATGAATCTCTAACTATTTCTAAAATTATGTCTATAACGTAGATCAGTGTCTTTCATCAATATAAGAATGTACAGATTATAGTATGTGTTTGATGTATCAAGATATGTGATTATGACTTAGCTATTGGGCAGTTGTATGGGCTTATTTACATTTATCTGATTGTATGTATATGGATCTGAAAGAGCCAATGTTAGCAAAAAAA
>NW_006334084.1:0-359 GCF_000327345.1 Myotis davidii
TAAAACACTCATCATCAAGACCTCAAGTATTCATATTAACATGGCTTGTCTCATGCCCATTTCCCATATAACTTGCACTAAATCCACATACGTAGGCCATTTCCTCACGGTTTCTGGTGATTCTCCTGCATCCTGCCAGATGCTTCAAGACGCCGCCATTAACCAGTCCATCAGGGAGGGGTCTCCCTGTCCAGCTCCCAAACGCGACTGATCTGCAGTTGCTGCCGGGAGGACGGGTCCTTATGGCGCCTAACTTCCCCATTTAGGCTGGAGACAGCTGCAAGCTATCTGCACCATCCTCCCACAACCTTAGGAGCCATGCAGGAATTGGCTTCCCGGACATCTGCTGGGTTCGTTTT
>NW_006334085.1:0-359 GCF_000327345.1 Myotis davidii
TCTACATGCCAGACTGCCCCATTTCATTGTTGGCCTGAGATTTACTTTGTAAATGACATTCACAAATAACTTCTTACCCTGAGAAGCAGCAGCTATGCTCAGGAGCCCCGCCGGAACATGCTCTCCAGCTCCAGGTGCTCCTGACTTGCTCTGAAGTGCCCAGAGGTGAACTCTTCCCACCTGAGATCTACAAACAGGTTGATTGAGCTGTTTGGGCTGATGGAACCCTGGGTAAGGTGGTTAACATCCAGCCCATAAAAATTAACCTAAAGAAGGGGCATATATCCCACAGAAGAAACAATACCTCCTTAAAAAGGAAACTTTAAAGGGAATTCAACCAGTATTGCAGAAATTCTTAA
>NW_006334086.1:0-358 GCF_000327345.1 Myotis davidii
GTGGCATAAGTCATAATCCTCTTACCCAAGGCTTATACTCACAAGACTCATTTTCTCTGGGCATTGCTTCATGCCCTATAATGTTTTAAAATCAATCTTTAAAAAATGTCCTTTAATCAGATTTTCCATGTCCTTTATCCTTATTAAAATGTTGACTGTCTTACACTATAACAAAGTCTAGATTTATCTCTCAGACCTTAGACTATAAAAAAGGTTTAATTACACAGTTAAAGAATCCATAATCTGTCGAAGCTTTGTTAAAAAATTCTTTGCTTTGCTATTACAAAAGGAAAGTCAAGTTATGATAACTAGCTAAATAGATTATAGATCCTTTTCTTCAAATAGGTTTCATTTTTTT
>NW_006334087.1:0-359 GCF_000327345.1 Myotis davidii
AAGGTTGAGAACCACTGTGTTAGAAGGAACAGTATGCTAATTCACTTGGGGAGGGTAATGAAACTTCTACATTAGTCTAGTTGATTGTGGGGGTGTTGAATGAAGATGTCTTGATTTTGCCCTACTCATAGAGTGTTCGAAAGAACCTGGTAACCAAAGAAACATACTTTAATCGAGGTTGAGTGTTACTTGTTTTTAAATTTTGCTTTACTTCTTCATTTTCTTTAAGTTTAATAGATAGAAAACCATTTTTCAAACCTAAACTGTAACACTTTTCTTAATTCTATTTTATGAGAATCTAAAATGAGCTTTCCATGCCCCGGTAGCTGGATATATGTGTCTTTAACACAAAGGGAAAA
>NW_006334088.1:0-359 GCF_000327345.1 Myotis davidii
AGCATCCCCCTGGCGTAAGCCAGCTTCACCTTTTGCTGAGCATATGGCAAAGCCTCTTGATTGTTCTCTGGATCCATTTGGCTCAAATAACAAACCTGACCCAGCTATCCCTCTCTGCTAGAGCATGACCATTGCTTCCAGATGCTCTTTAAGAAAAGACGGAACATAATCTTTAGGGACATATACATGGTCTGCTGGTTGCCCTCCTAAGCAGCCTCATCTCACTCCACACTCCTCTTTGCTGCTCTGTCCAGTGCCAGTGCTCTCAGATTTTCTAAACCATGTTCCTCTAGCTTTGGGCTTGGGCACATATAGTACTACTTACTCTGTAGAACAGTGGTTCTCAACCTTCCTAATGC
>NW_006334089.1:0-359 GCF_000327345.1 Myotis davidii
GCCACATCAGCTGGGCTGCTCATCATGAAAATGAGGATCCTGACACTGCCCGACTTCTGTGTCTATGATCATCAGAGGACATAACAGATGGAACACACTTTGTAGATGTGAAGTATAAGACGAATGTTAAGAGTTCTTATTCCTAATATTTTTCCTTCGGACATATAGGTGCATCCCAACAAGGCCTAGAACTGAGCATTGGTATCGCTTCACAGCAGGTGTGAAGGAAAAGCAGATCATATGCACACAGACTCTGAACTTTCTGCTGCACTGAACCATGGGGGATTATTATTAGGTTAAGATGCAGAAGGCTCATCAGAGAACTGTGTGTTTTTTTAAATATATTTTTATTAATTTCA
>NW_006334090.1:0-359 GCF_000327345.1 Myotis davidii
CTCTAAAATCAATAAAAACCTATTTTAAAAATAGGTATGGTAAAGAGGGGAAATTTTGGCTGATAGAATTTGACAGGGTGGCGAACCATTAAATAAGAGGTGAGGGAAATGATAATTTCTAGTCTTATGCAAATCACTGACTGAGACAAAGCACAGAAAGAAGAGCAGCATCTAGAGAGAAGAAAGGATAACTATTGAGACATGTTGTATTTGAGATGCTGTGAGACATCAAAGTAAAATCCAAGTACTTTGATGCTTGATTCTTGACTTAGAAGAGAAATTAGTTCACTCACTACACTTATTCAATGAATGTGTATTGAGGTTGTGGCCAGAGATGAAGACTTAACAGTCATCAGCCT
>NW_006334091.1:0-359 GCF_000327345.1 Myotis davidii
TTTTTTTTCATGAGTCACCATTTTTTTACTTCAAATGACTGATAGACAAGTTATGGTTTTCTGACTTGGGTATTTGGTAAACACTGTCTCAAAAAAAGGAACAAAACAAGCTTGTCTTTTCAAGGTAAAAAATTTACACTATTTATTGCTAAAATGATACAAATCAAGCTTTTAATTGGAAGAGAGAATTATGGAAAACTTATGGCAGCACCCTCAGCTGGACAGCTTCCCAGTACTCAACGGTTTTTCTTATGAAATAAGTGGTGATATTAACAAATGTCATTGTAAAAGTGTTTTATAATAATTATGTCAACATTTAGAATTGCTACATAACTCAGAGAACCGGTACTTTTTTTTTT
>NW_006334092.1:0-359 GCF_000327345.1 Myotis davidii
CAGACTCCGTCAAATCCCCAATTATCATCCTCTGTGTAGGGTATGAATCTGGACTTACTGTTGTATTCCCAGCTTGTCAGATAGTGCCTGGCTCATAAAGGAACTCCCTGGATACTGAAATGAGTGAATAAATGAATATAACACTCCCCAAGGTTTTGAAATTATAAATTAGTGAATTCCATATTTCCCCTTTGAGTCTAATTTTTTTCTCTCTATTCAGTTTGTTTCTCTCCCAGATTATGTTCAGCATGACTAAGCAGTAATGAAGGATAGGGAATAAAAACCAGTTAGCTTTTGATTCTCCTCAGAAAGATTTTGATGTTCAGGCTTTCTGGATCCTCCATTGCTAATGCTCTTCC
>NW_006334093.1:0-359 GCF_000327345.1 Myotis davidii
CTCCCTTTCTCTCTGAAATCAATAAAAAAGAAAGTGATAAAAGAAAATAAACCTAAATGAGGTTTAAGAATGACTATATATCTTCATTAATCAAGACAATGTAGTACTAGCAAAAGAATAAACAAGTGAATCAATGGAACCCATAAGAGCCCAGGAATAGACTTCCATGAATACAGTCTACTTATTGTTGACAAAAGAGCAAAGGCAATTAAATGAGACAAAGATAGTTTCTTCAACAAAGAGTGTTGATCAAGTGGAACATGCAAACGGATGAGTCTAAAAGACCTTAGACCCTCCACAAAATCTAACTCAAAATGGGAAGTGAATAGGCAGAGCACAGAGGATTTTTAGGGTAGTGA
>NW_006334094.1:0-360 GCF_000327345.1 Myotis davidii
CATGTGTATACACATACATGACATTCTGTTTCTTATACATGTAATTAAATTGCTGCGATCACCTTCCAGAGTCGGTAGTGAGAAGAAAGTTAGAAAACCTTCAGGATTTGGGGCCGGTATTTGCTTCTCTCTATAAGTAGCCTTGGAGTACATAAGCATTATATCCTTCACACTCGAGAGAAGGCGTCGAAGCAGAAAATTACTATATCTCTCTATATAGTGTATTACATTTGCTGTCCTATCCGTGGTCATGGTGTGTCCTCTCTCCGTCATGAATGTGGTCTCTTTCCTTCCCTTTCTTCTCTTGAAAGGGTGTGACGCTCACGTAGTTAATGGTTTTGTGTGGTGTCAGTTGGTCTT
>NW_006334095.1:0-359 GCF_000327345.1 Myotis davidii
TCTTGCCTCCTTTGTCAGATACTAATTGAGCATCAGTTTTTCTCTGTATAGAATGATGGATAAAAAATATTTGCACAACCTGTCTCCAAGTTCTGGTTAAGTTCAATGAGGTAATATTTGGAAAGGGGTTTTGGGGTTTTGAAATCTATAAGATGCAGTATTGGTATCAATAATATGCAGCACTGATAAGAAAAAAAGATTACCCGTGCCCCAAATTGGTCTCAAAAAGGTCACACCTGGACACCTGGTAGAACCCATATGTTGGTATTGTATATTACAAGGTCAAGAGTAAACTTGGAGACTGGTCGAGAGTAAAAACCAATAGTACATTAGAAAATGATACATAGCAGATTCCTGGT
>NW_006334096.1:0-359 GCF_000327345.1 Myotis davidii
TGTGCAAAAACCCTGTCCAATTTTACTCTTATCCCATGTTCACCTAACAACCTTTTTGAAGTTTCAACCCAATAACAAAAAGATTTCGAGTAGAAAAATGATTTCTGTGTTATTTATGTTATATGAGAATTCTTCATACCTGGTGGATATCTTGAGACCACACCAAAGCACCACCCAACTAGTGCCAGAAAGAAAACACCAAAAGGGTGAAACTGGCAGGCACCAGCCCTGCTAAAACAAATCCCACTCAGAAGGTCAGGCTCCACATAACAGCTGATGCTGTAGTGATGACCAGTCTTTATACCCAGTAAACCTGAGGGTCAGTCTCACCGACTGAGGTGCCAATGGCAATCAGGGTG
>NW_006334097.1:0-359 GCF_000327345.1 Myotis davidii
GAAAAGGGAACCCTAATACACTGTTGGTGAGAAGGTAGATTGGTGCAGCCACTATTAAAAACAGTATGAATTTTACTAAAAATGTTAAAAGTGTAACTATGCTATGGTCCAATGACCCTACTTCTAGGAATATACCCCTAAGAATTCTGAAACACCAATCAGGGGGAATATATGTACCCATATGTTCATAGCAGCATTGTTTATTCAGTGTTTTAAATTTGTACACCTAAAACTTTTATACCTAAAACCTAATAAAAAGGGCTAATTGCATTAACATACAATTTTATTTGGATTAAAATGGAAAAGCAATTCTAATCAAAATAAAATTAGCAGCCCTAACCGGTTTGGCTCAGTGGATA
>NW_006334098.1:0-359 GCF_000327345.1 Myotis davidii
GGGAGGACGTTAAGAAACGCCTTTCAGTTGTGGTCTAGAACTTACCTGGAATGTAATTAGAAGATGAAAAGTTTGTGTAAGAATATGACTTAGGAAATTCCTGATGCAGAGATTAGTGGGATTAGGACCAGGGGAATGCTCCCTGAATAGTCACAGCCTAAGAGAAAAATGAATAAATTAACGAATTGTCTAGTCTCTGCCTGAGTTCCCAAGGATAATATTAGTTGCCACAGTGATGGCTTTATATCTTGATCAAAGTGTTGACTTGAAGCGTGGCTTTAAGGCATAAGACTTTTGAAAGAATATTAAAGAATATGCCTAATGGCCACATTTTGTACCTTCTCTTCATAGCACATGTA
>NW_006334099.1:0-359 GCF_000327345.1 Myotis davidii
CTTAGAGGATTCTAAATCAGGGGTCTTTTACATAATAAAGGTTAACACTCTTATAACAGAAATACTTCTTTATGACTTATATGTCAGGGCAAACATCTAATGACTGAGCATCTGCTCTTCTTAATGTTCTGAAAACTACCCCCCTCCCTTCTAAAGCCTTAGTACTCTTACCTCATTCCTTAAATCAGATACCCCATTTTACCTATCTGAACCTGTTATGTATGTGGGGTTCCCTTACTTGAACATGTAATTAAGTTTCGTTATTTTGTCTTGTTAGTCTTTCTCATACAGGTTTACTTATTAGACCACACAAAGAACCTAGAAGGGTGGAGGGAAATTTCTTCCTTCTCTACAAGGGG
>NW_006334100.1:0-359 GCF_000327345.1 Myotis davidii
TTGGACTCGTGCTGTTACCTGGCAGCCTGGTGTGCTGGCACGCGCTTCCCTGACGTGGGTTTTGTCCTGTGACCTGTGTGATGCTGTTAGTCATGACCAGGCCTGGCTGTAAAGTGAGGGCTCAGACTAAATAAACTCAGCAGTTCTTTAGCTTGTCAACTTGTGTTGGTCTGTGTTCATGCAAAGTATCTGAGTCTCTAAGGCCTACAGAGCTTGGGGGTTGGGGGAGAGATGCAGGAGTGTCAGTGATTACAGCATCCCCAGCTCACGCGTGACATTTCATTAGCCAAGAACAGACCTGAGAAGGCAGGTGTCCACAGAGAACTGGAAGCCGTGTGTCCTCTCCTGTTTTCCCAGTA
>NW_006334101.1:0-359 GCF_000327345.1 Myotis davidii
TATCCACTGAGCCAAACCGGTTAGGCCAGGAACCACTAAAATTTCAATACGAACAAAGTTTGGGAACCAGTTAAAAAGAGACTACTCAACCCTATGTCTCCCAAATCTCCAAGCACCCAACCTTTTTATGTTTGTATAATATTTTCTAATGGAAACACTTGCTTTTGATTCCTTCATGGTTAGAGTGAAACTCTCTTGGCAGAAATCTCATTATCTTCAAATTTTTTAAAATATTTTTTAATTGAGTTTTTTAGAGAGAGGAAAGGGGAGAGGGAGAGAAATATTGATTGGTTTCCTCCTGCAGGCTCTGGACTGGGGACCAAACCCACAAGCTGGGTGTGTGCCCTGACTGGGAATCA
>NW_006334102.1:0-359 GCF_000327345.1 Myotis davidii
ATATGACTTTGTATCTGAAATTTATTTGGGTCTTACATGATATTTCTCATGTAACCCTTGTTAGATAAACTCAATCTAGACCTAAAATACCTATGGCTATTTTTGTTGATGTTACTTTTATATTATATATGTGTTATTGTCTTATGAGTTCATGACAAATATTGTTAGATAATTGGATACTTTGTTAGATAGTATTTTAGCTTGTCTGCAGATTAATATCTGAAAAGCCATTAGCAGAGTCATGGTAATTTTTTTCTTAATTTTTAAATATTTTGGTACCAAGCCTAAAAGCTTAAGAAAAATTGACTAAGCATGTTGCTCTTAAGACCACCTATATTTTGCAATGAAATATTAAATTA
>NW_006334103.1:0-359 GCF_000327345.1 Myotis davidii
GCGGCATTAGGAAGGTGAGAATCACTGCTCTAAGAGGTAATGATTATTGAAAACCTAGGTGTTTTTCGTAGGTTCTCTCACTGTTTCTCTCTGTTTCTCTTCTGAGAGAAAAATGAGAAGTACTTTATGGTATGAACTTTACACCGTATGCCTACTTTACAGTCATGGTATTTAAATTTGTAATTTTCCATATCATCAAGTAATAGGACTGAACAATATGATTTAAAAATGAACATCATTTGTACATTTATATTAAGATGTAAGCAATCCATGATATGTCAATTAAGTGTAGTGGGTTTGTATTTTATTGGTCTAAATAACATATTACCTATCTGTGCTTGCATCCTTTATGATTGAAT
>NW_006334104.1:0-359 GCF_000327345.1 Myotis davidii
AGTACTCCATCAGTACTTTTCAACCTTGGCTGCCTAGTAGAGCCACTCAAGGAGCTTTGGTAAATTTCCAGTGTCTCGGCCACACCACCAGATAGTCTGAAGTAATTAGTCTGAGCTGGGACCCGGACTTTAGTATATTTTAAAAAATATTTAGTATTCAGTAATTCTAAAAGGCAGCCAGGATTAATAACCACTGCCCTACATGATCCAACCCATGCCTGCCTCTCCAGCCTTCTCTTACCCTCCTGTATCCTCTGCTGGTTATGTTTCAACTTCATTGGCTATTTCCATCCCTTATATCTGTCTAACTTTTTCTGCTTCAGGTCTTTTGCACAGATGGATTGTTTGGTCTGGAATAC
>NW_006334105.1:0-359 GCF_000327345.1 Myotis davidii
AGCCTCTAAAATCTGTTTAATGAAACATTTTTAGTAAAAAACAAACCACTAATATTTTTGAATTATATTGGCGTGCTTTTATTTTTAAAATGGGAAAGTTATTGGAGCAGTATGGAAAAGTAAATGGAAAAGTAAGGTATCAGACATATCAAATGTATCTGTATTATCACAGTCTGGATTTGATGCAGAGAAAGCCATTCAGGAAGCCATGGAAAATTATCCAGGCCATGTTAGTCATATGCCATTCAGGAGTGTGTCTAAACAAAATCTGACTACCTAATGGCCTTATACTTGATTGCAGGTTGAGCTGTTTTCATTCCCCATAATCCTCTATCCTATATAATAAAAGGCTAATATGC
>NW_006334106.1:0-359 GCF_000327345.1 Myotis davidii
TTAGCCACATTTCTGATTATTTGCTTCAAAAAATCCTTAATGAGAAATAATTGAGACATATGAGATGGCCAGTTTTAAGGCTTTTGGTATTCATTTTATAACAGCAGAGAATGAAGAACATTTTTCTGTAATTTCCTTAATATTAGGTATTAGCTTTAAAATGTGTATATACTAATTTGAAGAGCTAATCACAGTTTCTTGCTTAATATACATCTCTGTATATTGGTGAGAATGGAAAGTGTTTTTCCAATTTATAATTCTATCTATTTTCCTCAGAAAGGTGCGATAGCATGTATGGATCTTGAGAATATCCCGCTAAGCAAAATGTCAGAAAAAGTTAAGAACCATATGATTTCACT
>NW_006334107.1:0-359 GCF_000327345.1 Myotis davidii
ATCAGACCACATAAAAACAAATTGGTCAAGTGATTATGGAATGGGTACAGAAAACAAGTCTTCCACTGCTTGATAACAAAATTACCCAATGTTTTTTATACTTTATGTGTGTGAAGTGTTGGTTTATGCCTTTACTCATTATAAAGGTGTACAAAATAGAAGATACTTTTGTCTTTTGGACAAGCTTATTCTTGTTTACTTACTGTTTTGCTGGCATCAATGGAATGTGTTGAGGGTTTAAATACTGCACGACCCAAGAATATTCATGTTCCTCACACTCTCTCCATGACTCCCCAAGCTTATTAAATCTCTATTCCTTCTCATCTATTTCATTCTTCTCCCCTTAATCTCTCTCTCCT
>NW_006334108.1:0-359 GCF_000327345.1 Myotis davidii
AAAAAAAAAGATAAGAAATAACAAGTGTTGAGGAGGAGGTGGAGAAGAAGGAATTCTTGTGCACTGTTGGTGGATATGTAAATTAGTGCAGTCTCTATGGAAAATAGTATGGTCATTCCACACACAAAAAAAATGAAAAATAGAACTACCATATGATCTAGCAATTACACTTTTGGGTATTTATTCCAAGGAAAGAAGCATACTAATTTGAAAAGATGCATCCCCATGTTCATTCCAGTGTTATTTAGAATAGCTAAGATAAGGAAAACAGCCTAAGTGTCCATCACTGGATGAATGGTTAAAGAAGATATGAGATATGTAATGTATTATTGTCCTATATAATAAAAGGCTAATATGCA
>NW_006334109.1:0-359 GCF_000327345.1 Myotis davidii
GACTCCGTAGATAAATATAGTTCTGTGTTGTCACAGGGAGGGACTGTGGGGTCCTGCTGACTGTGGAAGGGCATTTGCAGCATTTTGTGGGGTTCACAGCCCCATTTGCCTCCCCTTAGGCTGTAACTCATTGCTCAGCTCCTCTCCCAGCACCTAAGTTGCCCTGGGTCTCTGGTCCTGAGCTCAGAGTGTCTCTCCTTACGCCCATGGGTCATTGTGGCCATTGGCACTGGTGGCAGGTTATGCCTTGTCAAATACAGTGCTGGCTTCTTTTATGAATTTAATAGCCTAGAACTCTAAGCCTTGGGTGGGTATATAAAGGCTGGACCCGCCCTAGCCGGTTTGGCTCAGTGGATAGA
>NW_006334110.1:0-359 GCF_000327345.1 Myotis davidii
CCCCAGCATCTTCTCCGATGCGCCAGGCTGTGGCTATGAAACCGGATGGCGTTCACACGGCCCCTTTTCCACCAGGTGCCCCTAAGGATTCGGCTCCAGTACCCGGGAGGGGGCGCGACCCCGGCCGTGGCTTCCAAGTGCTACGGGAAACCCCTGCCAACGGCAACTGCGTCTCCGCTCTCTACCTGTTTACTTCACACTCCGGCTAATGCACCAATTACTCCTGTAACACCTAACTGAGAACCCTGTCGCCTCTCGCCATCCCTTGTAGGAATCTGCTAGGCAGTGAGCACGGCGGATGTATCGGTCCCCCCATCACCTCGACAACCGTGAACTGCCTGGCAAATGGGCGGGGGGGG
>NW_006334111.1:0-359 GCF_000327345.1 Myotis davidii
AAATAGAAATTGCAATGTACTATGTTTAATTATTTGTATTAAAAGAATGCCCACAAACTGTTTTATAATGAATGAATAAGTAATTTAAATAATCTATTTTACCAGTGATATGTCTCCCATCATTCCCTTTTCCATTCACCAAGAGATAACAAGAATGACTGGCCTATAATTGTGGGTTAGCTACCATGTTATAGGATGGTTTATTCAGCTTGTTTTAGGTAACGTCTCTAACCATATGGTATAAATCAAGGTGCCCATCTGTGTCCTCTTCTGGGGAATGTTGTGAAATAGTAGAGATGACTTGGTGTTTTTTGGGGAAATTGGTACAGAAATCCTGGGTATTTTTATTTATTATTAAC
>NW_006334112.1:0-359 GCF_000327345.1 Myotis davidii
CTTCTAAAGTTTATATCTTTATAGGTTCCAAGTGTTATGCACATTCTATAGAGCCAAAACATTTTCATAACAGCTCTTCCATGATATGTCATATCTCCATTTTACAGAAAAGGAAACTGAAGCTGGGAAGAGTTGGGTGACCGAGTCGGGTTCTGAAGCAGAGCCTGTGTGTTCTGACCTAAGGAACCAAGTCTTCCTCTCCAAAGTGTCCCTGTCCCCTGACCCCCTTGCCCGGACAGGCATATTTACACTCATTTAACTTTAACACTCATCCTTGTCCGGAAGTAAGGCCCAGCCTTCTGACAACATTTTCTGGGAAGCCACCATATCTTTGATCATTTCTGCAAATAACTTTTCCT
>NW_006334113.1:0-359 GCF_000327345.1 Myotis davidii
ATATATCCCTGAGCATGAAATAACATGGAAGCACTGGGCTAGTGATAACAAACTCATGTGGTTCCTCAAATCAATGCCAAAGGGGCTGGCTTGTGCCCCATGGTGGACCATCCTGTGCATTCCATCCTGTTTGCCTGTTCCAAGCTTATGGGGCTCAGGAACAACCCTTTACCCAGGGGGAGGGATTCCTGGTGAAAAGGCAGCATCACCACTCATGGAGGACTCAGTGCCACCATCTGTGCTGTCTTCGTTAAGAGACAAGAAGGCCGAGAGAGCGGGTCTGGATTAGATCTATGGATCTGCTCCAGCCGGAAGCCATAAGTCAATGGCTGAAGAGAAGCAGGCCTAATACTTGTGCA
>NW_006334114.1:0-359 GCF_000327345.1 Myotis davidii
ACAACATAGATGAACCTTGAAAATATTATGCTACGTGAAAGAAGCCAGAAACAAATGAGCACATAATTATAAGATTTCATTTATATGAAATGTCCAAAATAGATAATTCTGAAGAGATGGAAAGGAGACTAGTGGTTGTCAGGGGGTGGAGCATTGAATGGAGTTGGGGGAGGGGACTGGTAATGTGCACAGTGCCTTTGTGGTATGAGGAACTGTTCAAAAATTACATTAGGGTTATGATCACACAACTCTGTAAATGCACTAAAATCATTGAACTATACACTTTAAATGGGTAAACATTGTGGCATGATAATTATATCTCAACTAGAGGCCAGGTGCATGAAATTCGTGCAGGGGGG
>NW_006334115.1:0-359 GCF_000327345.1 Myotis davidii
GCGTAAAGGACCAATCACAAGCGGAGGGATACGTTTCCATGGGAACGTCAGAATCCCGCCAGTAAACCCTTGGCCTTCCCCGCGGTGTCCCGCCCCATCCTTCCCCCCTTTCCTGTACCCTCCTCTTTTTCCCCTTCCCTCCCTCCTTCCCCCTCCTATTTTCCCCATTTTTAGGGACCCTCAGCTCCAGTAATGTTGCTACAGGTGCATCAGACCGGCCTCTGAAAGGCTGTAAGGGCTGGTGTTGCAGCTGCCGCCGCCGTTCTGCTGCAGGACCTGGCCTAGGCTAATACTCGGTGATCTCTGGGGCTCATCAGAGGTAATCGGGAGTTTGGCCAGGGTGAGAACGCCATGAACCC
>NW_006334116.1:0-359 GCF_000327345.1 Myotis davidii
CATTAGAAATAATGTAAATTGAATAATCTGTTCCAGACCCCCAAGTGATTCTCTTTTAATCTTTCTTATACGTAGTACATGCCTAATTTACTGTTTAATCTATTAACAAACACGTATTTTCTTACATTTATGGGACCACCCCCTACTAGCCTTACATGAATCACTTTTAGCACTCCTTCGGGGCGGGGGAGGGAGGTGTCTTTCAGGAAGTCAGCAGGCAGCATCTTCACTTTTTCACATACCATTGCCTTCAAAATGCTATTGCCAGCTAACTGCTTTTTGTGTATCCAAATTAACGGCAATTTTTCTCCCTCTTCAATGGCCTCTTATCATTGTTTTATGAGCACTTTCACACCCTT
>NW_006334117.1:0-359 GCF_000327345.1 Myotis davidii
ATTCTTCTACTCCTCTTATGACTTGTTGCCTCTCAAATCCATTTTCCGGGTTTTCATTCCTGTTCTCAATGTCATTTTGTCATTAGCTATAGAACTATTCTATCACTTAGATTGGTTGAGTGGAAACCAGGTTGGGTTCAATATTCCTCTATTCATAGCAGGTATTTTGTGTTCAAGACTGCTCATGTGAGAACGTTTGTGATGTTAGTAGAAAGAAAGGTCTACATTCCAGATTAACAACAAGGAATTCATGAAGCCCGCCTCTGATGTTATACAACTTCTAATTGCTCCTAATCCAGGAGATTATAAATATCACTAACTTCTGCCTAATACTGGTCTTGATGCAATAAAAATATTTA
>NW_006334118.1:0-359 GCF_000327345.1 Myotis davidii
CAGAACAACCACTGGACCAGTCACTATGAGGAGACAAGGTTAATAGATACGTTCTGAACTGACTTGTAGTCCCATCAGGGAAGAAATGCAAGCCTTTGTCACTTTCCCAACCTGAAAAGATGCATTAGTAACCTGAAGGCAGGGGAAGGGCCACGCTTGTGTCCTAGGGATTTATGGATATGCGCTCTATTGACTACACATTTATTTTGATATGTTATTGTTCATAGAAAAGTGTCCTTGCCTGTTTTACTCCTTTGTGGTGAGTTCAGGAAGATCATGCCCGGGGGTGGGCCTGGTTATCACTGACTCCTCTCAGGGAAAAACCTGTCATTATTGCATCACAGCTAAATCAGCAGCAG
>NW_006334119.1:0-359 GCF_000327345.1 Myotis davidii
TGCATGGAGCTCGTTATGCACTGGAAAGAGAGGGCTCAAGGCCATTACTGTAAACAGAAGTTAGGGTAATATCTGCTAACTGCTACAATGAAAACACCAAGTGTGGTTTGACACAACGGTAGTCTATTTCTTGCTCAAATCAAAGTTCTGCTTCATGTCAGGTAGTTCTTCTGAGCATTTTTCCTCCAAGCAGTGTCTCAAAAATTCAAGCTCAGACATCCTGTGACTCTCCCTCCCATCAGGATACAAATCTTTGCTTGCGGTCAGCAGAGTAGCAAAGATGGAAAATGTGGAAGATCTTTCAGAATGTTTTACAGTTACTAACAAAAATGGTGTCTTCCACTTTCAACTGCTTTTCA
>NW_006334120.1:0-359 GCF_000327345.1 Myotis davidii
AAAACCCTGCAAGGCAAATGTAAATAGCCTCATTTTCTAAATGTGGAAACTTGGATTTTGACTGTTTAAATTACTTGTGTGAGATCGCAAAACTAGCAAGTGGCAGAATTAAAAACTGAACACAGTGTCGGTTGTGAAATTCCATGCAACAAGCCATCCAAGCAGGGTTTTATAATTGGTTCCATCTTTAGTCCAAAGCTTCAGTGGGAGTCAGGGACACGAGTCCTGAGGCCCAAAGTCAGGGATGGAAATGCAAGGCTCCGTTTAATTGTGTGACCCAGTTACCTATAATAAAGCACTTTCTGATATTTATTTGGTCCCCAATGTTTGTCTTTAACCTGGTTGTTGGTGGTAAGTAA
>NW_006334121.1:0-359 GCF_000327345.1 Myotis davidii
TTTACTTTCCTTCCTCTCGCTCACTCCCTTCCCTTATACCCAAGTGTGGTTCACACTCAATGCAAATTGGAGGGAGCCTTCACCCTAACCTCTTCCCGCTCCCCACTCTTTTCATCCCTTTATGTTGTTTTCCATTGACCTCTGCAAATTTTGCAATGGGGGAGGGACTTTTTAAATTGCATTTGCACAAAGTTAGGTATCTGGGCAGGCAAGGGGGGAGGTAGGGAGGGAATGGGGAGCAGGCCCCGCCCCTACCGCCCTTTGCAAATAAAAATCTAGAAGCGGGGGGAGGAGCAGGAAGTGGCGGTGCGAGGGTTGCTGCACAGCTAGCAGAGCCGCGGTCCGGACGGCAGCGCGTG
>NW_006334122.1:0-359 GCF_000327345.1 Myotis davidii
GCTCCTGGTTGGGTGTTCAGGATTCAAAAATGCATACATTTACTCAGTTGAGCAAACGGTCACAGGTGGCCTACAGTGTGAATGGGGTTGTGGGAGGTATTCGGAGTGTAATAGAAACAGTGGGTGTGGAAGCATACTGATTATACTTCACTTTGATTGCAACACTGGAAGCATGCCCTTCACATGGAGGTGCTGCAGAAGAGGAAGTGCTTAGATCTGTGGGTGTAATATTAGGGGCTTGGTCAAGGAAGGCTTCTGGGAAGAGATGGCGTGTTTGCTGGTAGTTGATAGACTCAGTTCCTTAAGGCTCATGATCTGGAGACAGATAATCTAGTGCAGTGGTTCTCAACCTTCCTAAT
>NW_006334123.1:0-359 GCF_000327345.1 Myotis davidii
CTACTATAGAACAGCCCCAATTTGCAATGAAATTCTTCTCAAGCCAGAGAATGTCAAATGCCTGAAAGACATGTCTAACTGAAGCTGTCATTAAAATAATCTTATTCCAAGATTTAGATATTTGTGTCCAACTTTGATTTAGGTAGTCTGAAGATATGCTTCACAATTTACCTTGGATTAAATCAAATAGATATTTCTTAGCTGAAAAGACAATCTCTTATGATACTAACTCCCCTTGGCATTTCCCAAGAATTCAATAAGGTATTTGCACTAAATGGGGTCTAGGATTGTTTCACCTAAAAGCAAAACATACATCACAATCGAATGCAAACACCTCATCCCCTTTGGATTTTCCTTAT
>NW_006334124.1:0-359 GCF_000327345.1 Myotis davidii
TAAATGGAAAATTCCAGAAATAAACAATTTACACGTTTTAAGTTATGCGCCTTTCTGAGTGGCATAATGAAATCTTGTGCTACCAACTCTGTCCCACCCAGGACGTAAATCATCCCTTTGTTCAGTGTAATCACACTTTACATACTAGCCCCCATTAGTCACTTAGCAGCCTTCCCAGTTATCGGATCAACTGTCACAGTATCACAGAGCTTGTATTCAAGTCACCCTCATTTTACTTAGTAATGGCCCCTAAGCGCAAGCGTAGTGATGCTGGCAATTCCCACATGCCAAACAGAAGCCTCAAGTGCTTCCTTTAAGTGAAATGTGAAAGTTCTTGACTTAATACAGAAAGAAAAAAA
>NW_006334125.1:0-359 GCF_000327345.1 Myotis davidii
CAACAACAAATATACAGAAGAAAGGGTATTTTTCACTTTATAACATGAATACTCTGAATTTTTTACCATAATCATGTATTACTGTTATAATAAACAACAACCAAAACAATAAACTACTTGAAACAAACTTTTCTTTTCATATCAGGAATCATGACTGGCGTACAGATCAAATGGTCCCAGAGCAGGAGTTTAAGTTAAAGAACAACTGAATAATAAATGGATGTATTATGCCACATAAATAAATCTAAGGTGCCACAATGGCACTTGTATCTTCACAAGTTGTACCTTAGCAGAGTCAGATGGACCTAATTCTAACTCTAGTTCTGCCATTTTTTCAAAAATATATTTTATTGATTTTT
>NW_006334126.1:0-359 GCF_000327345.1 Myotis davidii
TACTATAGATCAATAGTAAGGTTAACCAAGCGCAACAAGGAAAAGATTGTTCTGTTCATTTTCCAGACAGTTTTAAGCAGTCTTTTAGTACCAACGGGAGTCTCAGTCCCTGCTTGAAACCCATTTTGCCCCCTAATTCCGTAAGGCTACATTAGTAGACATGCTTTAAATACTCTACCGAGTCAATGAGAATCCTCTACTTTGCCCTTGCAGAGCAAAATAATACATCTTTCAGTTAGTAAAGAAGTGTCGAAATGATAGGACTGAAACGTTTTCATATATGCAATCTGGATAAGTGCAGCAAGTTCTCGGTTATCTTTCTTAAGCAAGCGGGGTTCACGACAGGTTACAGATCTCGG
>NW_006334127.1:0-359 GCF_000327345.1 Myotis davidii
TCCGCAGGCTGATGCTCTATCCACTGAACAAACCGGCTAGGGCTAATAACAAACATTTTAATCGATTGAAACACATGGAGTTTCTAGTGCCAGTGATTTCATAGCGGGGATCAAAGAATCTACATTTTAACATCAATTCACCGACTATGTGTATGCACATGAAAGTATAAGAAGTACCATTTGCATGATTAATAAAGTTAACGATCTGCAGCGTCTGCTTTCACTCCCTTCTCCTTTTTCTTGTATTAATAGCAGTTCTTGTGTTACTGTGATGCGTGTTTTAGAGTGCCATTTTGCCCACATGTCATTGCAAACAGCGTCTGAGGTTTGTACAGGTCTTCCTCAATTTTTTTTTTTTT
>NW_006334128.1:0-359 GCF_000327345.1 Myotis davidii
ATTTGGGATTGATGAAGAAGGCCTGAGAATTAGTCAACGAAGTAAATGAGCCAAGATTATTCAAAGTGAAGAGAAGAGCAAAGACTCTGAAGTCCAGAAAGTGTCCTATGTTAGAAAAACTGAAATGTGGCCATGGAGACCTAAGCATTTTCAGTCAAGAGAAGGACCTGCAATAAAGTTGGAGAGCAGATAAAGGCCCAGTCAGACAGGGTCTTGAGGGACCAGGTGAGGAATTTGACTTTTATAAGTACTTTGGACAGCTTTTGGAATTGTTTAAGCAATAAATGACACAACTTGATGCATAAAAATAATTTTAATGTAGTGCAGAACTCTTACTTTTTGTGACAGCATGGATGGAC
>NW_006334129.1:0-359 GCF_000327345.1 Myotis davidii
AACGTGGACTTCCCTCTTCTCAAATGCAGAGTGAAAAATTAGCCTCACATCATGCCCAGCTGGAGAAGCTGCCAGACCTGGGCCTGAAACATGCCCGGGTGCAATTTGGCTCAGGCCCCCTCTTCCTCGCCACTCATAGCCTCTTCAGACAGGGATGGGATGGAACTAGGATCCCTTTTCTATAATCCCTGAACAAAAATTTAAGGACTTTCGACTTGGTGGTCTCAGCATGGGCCCTGAGACCCCACGGGAACTTGTGGTGTTCCTGATCACTGTTGGGCACCTGAAGGTACAGCAGGTACTGTTCCTGCAGCCAAACGTTGGTGAGGAGCCCCCGTGGGATCCCCATAGATCCAATG
>NW_006334130.1:0-359 GCF_000327345.1 Myotis davidii
GCCTTGGTTTCCTAAAGTATGCAATGAGAACATTTCATAGAACTGCTTTAAGGACTAAAAAAAATATGTTTAAGTAGCCCAGCATGGTAACTGTCATGTGACCTACTCTCAATAAAGGTTAACATTCTTTATTTCTCTGAAAAACTATACACACGTAATAGCATGGAACCAGGTGGGGAAGGACACTAGCCATGACTTAAAATATCGGCAACAAATTAGGGATGCAGACTCCCCGGCACTGTACAGGTCTCCGTGGGCAGCTGCCTCTCAGGGAGGCCTTTCCCAGTGATGGGCACTGTGTGTCCTGGGCTTGACCTCCCCGCTTCTATTTCTCTGTGACAACAGAAGCAGAGAGAAAA
>NW_006334131.1:0-359 GCF_000327345.1 Myotis davidii
ATCAGAAATGCACAAGCTACTCAATGAAAAACTCCCATGATCAACAGTGGCTGGCCAGCAGGCCTTGGGAGCCATGGCTTTTCCTGATGACTTGAAAACTCCAGGGCACCACAGTACCTCTTACCAAGAAATAGGAAGAAGTTAAAACTTTTAAAATAAGTTCTTAACTTGTTCTTTTGTTTTGTTTGAAGAAAGAGAGGGATGTTTTACAAAGCAGTTTCATGCAAAACTCCAATGAAAAGTGTCTTGAAGTCTAATAGATATTTCACTTTCATGGAAAAATGTCTTGGAGTCTAATAGGTATTTCACTCTCCTGCTTTTATCATTATCCTTTATGAAACCATAGTTAACTATGCTTC
>NW_006334132.1:0-359 GCF_000327345.1 Myotis davidii
AAACAATTCAACCTTCAAAACAAGCGATATTCAGATATGGCAGAAGTTATAGTCGTGAAAGTGGCACATGGACATTTTGAAACTCTAAGAATAGCACCGCAATGGAGAGAAGGATTCATAAGGAGACAAAGACATGTGTTCAGTTATATGTGGACCAATGAGCTTCAAGTCAGCCAATGAACTGTAATTTCTTGAAATGTGCCCTACATTTGGCAAGATCCCTCTAGGACCCTAACCTTAGCAAGCCATCTGAAAATTGTATGGTCATCCATAAGACTGGGCTAAATATTGATGCTATTGAAAAAAAATAACCCCAAGCTCACTTATGTTCACAGTCAGTGGTGTTACATAAAGGGCAT
>NW_006334133.1:0-359 GCF_000327345.1 Myotis davidii
CATTTTGTTTCTTCATTAGTTGATGGACATTTGGGCTGTTTCCACTTTTGGCTATTATGAGTAATGTCTCTATGAACAATCATATGAAAGTTTTGTGCGTACATATGTTATCCCAATTCTCTTAGGTACATCCTTAAGAATGGAATTGCTTAGGTCATATGGTAACTCCACGTTTAACCTTTAGAGGAACTGCCAGACTGTTTTTCAAAGTGGATGCACCATTTTACATTTCCAACAGTAGTGTATGAGGGTTCTAAGTTCTCCACATCATCACCAACACTTGTTATTATCTATCCTTTTGATTCTAGTTTTTCTGGTTGTTGTATCTTATGGTTTTAATTTGCATTTTCCTGATGACT
>NW_006334134.1:0-359 GCF_000327345.1 Myotis davidii
GCACACCCCCTAGTGGTCAGCGCACGTCATAGCCACCGGTTGTTTGATTATTCCAATGTTGGATCTATTTGCATAATTAGCTTTTTATATATATATAGATAATAGAGTCAGTGTAATGTAAGGCATCTTCCTTACACATTACTTGTTTGAAAATTCCTTAGACGTTTTCACCTAAATCTTCCCAATGAAATTTAAAATCATCCATTTCCCCTGTCCCTGATCCAAAAAAATGAGTATTTTGATTGGAATTGTGTTTAATATTTATATTAATTTGGAGATAATGGGCTGATTTATCTCTTCTCTTTCAAAGCAGTGGGAGCTGGGATTTTGGAGCAAACTTTGGGGAGTGCTGAGGAATT
>NW_006334135.1:0-359 GCF_000327345.1 Myotis davidii
CTTATTTTCCTTAGCATAATACTCTCCAGGTTCTTGACATTGAAAATATGAATAGTGTTCTTGCAACCTGGTGTAGTGGTAAGAGCAATTTCAACTTTGATTTATGTTTACTTAATAGAGTTTTAATTTTGATGAAAGAATATATACACTGGCAGGAAAATTCAAGTTATTCAATAAATGTTTAAATCCTCATACTTAGGACTGTGCTAGTCCTGAAACAGTTCTTTCAGAAGGAATGAACTATTGATTAGTTTACCTAGCAGAAGGATAAAAACATCCTGATTGGTTTCAATGTCTTTGTGTTTGCCTGATGCTAATGATAGAGGAGGGATGGAGGTTTAAATTGGTTTGAGGAGAGA
>NW_006334136.1:0-359 GCF_000327345.1 Myotis davidii
CCCCAAAAAGCAAGAAGAATAGGGAGGGGTTAAAAGGGAAGCAGGTGCCCGAAGAGCAAGCTGGGGAGAATAAAAACTTGGAGCTCCCAAGGACTTAGGGAAGTGACATATACTTAATATGAACAGGTGTGCACACCCCAGTGAGTGCACGGGGCTGGAGGAATCCAGGATCAGCATTCCCAGCCACAGGCCAAACACACCCCACCTTCCGGTCCCGCAGCATCCTAAGGTGCTGAGAACTGCACCCCCAGCACACACCCGTCTCAACAGGCTTTCCTGTCTCATTAAGCTGCTCTGGGAAAGGTCAAGGTTGTAGCAATGCGAGGAGTTGATGTTCTTTCTCTTGCAGAATTGGAGTT
>NW_006334137.1:0-359 GCF_000327345.1 Myotis davidii
TGTAGGTAGAAACAATGCCCTGGGCCCCTTTCTAGCATCCTAGAGGGACAGTGTCTCTATGCAGCCCCCTCCCTCTGCTTTTCTGTCTTGAGTCCTTGTCATGCTCCTCTGGCCATGTTTGTGTATGTGTACAGTAGATCAAGGCATACATCTGCGCATTGCATTAGATCCTTCTCCCTGTCCCTGCTTCTCCTCTGCATTCTCTCCTCAGCAAAAGGCATTCCCTCCTACCCAGCTCCCAAGTCAGAAACCTGGGAGTCACTTTCCGCTAGTCCCCCCCCTCCTCCCTTCACCTCCTTCACCTCCATTGGTCTCCCCTTATCTGTGGTTTCACTTTCCTTGGTTTCAGTTACCCATGG
>NW_006334138.1:0-359 GCF_000327345.1 Myotis davidii
TAGCTTATTGAAGCATGGACTGGCACAATGGTTTGCCTGTACTGAACACTCACTACTTTTCAGTTCTGGTTCACAGTGCTTCATAGGAATTAACTTAATCATCACTTCTTAGCAAACTCTTCTTGCAGATCATTCATATGTTGCTCTGCACTCTTTGTTAAATATGCCTTATCCTTTTGCTACCCTAAAATTCAAGTGTAATAATATAAAAGTATTTTTTTTCATTTATTTGTCTGTTATTTATGCAGATCTAGACTGAAAGCTTGATCTATGCTAGGTATTATGCTGAGTCCTGCAGATCAAATGAACTGGCAATTGGCAGTGCCAGCAAAGGGCATCAGGGAACACTGACTTTGAAT
>NW_006334139.1:0-359 GCF_000327345.1 Myotis davidii
AAGAAAACATTAAGTGAGCTTAGAAGCCTTGAGACACGACTCCAGCTCCAGCCAACAACATGCCTTCCGCCTGGAAACACCCGGAAGCATGCCTGGATTCCTGACCCACAGAAACTGGGAATTTAAACCACTAAGTTTTGGTGAATTTTGTTATGCAACAATACAGGCTCACTATCTGTCCCTGTTTTCTAGCTCCAACACTTTGTTGCTGGTGTCTCTTTTCCCAATTTCTTTATTCATGGGCTTATATGTCTTTTTATTCCTGTATTCTTATTTTGTTAGGGTTTCAGGAAGAAAAGCATATGCATTTGTTGAACCTTCCGTCTTTTACTGGAAATCACCCTCAAATCGTCTGTTAC
>NW_006334140.1:0-359 GCF_000327345.1 Myotis davidii
TTTTCCAGCTGTGAGGCAGAGGGGACTCTGGGGGTATGGGCAGGGGCAGAAGCAGGGACCAGCAAGGAGGCTTTACTCTGGCCAGGGGACAGGGCAGCAGCTTGAACTGGGTAAAGGTGGGGCAGGAATACTGAAAGTTGTCAGAGTCTGGGAGTATTTTGAAGAATTCGCTGATACGTTAGGTGTGGTATGTGAGAGGAATAGAGTCCTGACTGACTCAAAGATTGCAGGCTGAGCACCCGGGCTGGCCCTGATGCCATTTTCTGAGATGGAGATGATGTGGGTGGAGGCCGTAGTCAAGAACTGGGTCTGGCCCGGCTGGTGTGGTTCAGTGATTGAGCGACCTATGAGCCAGGAGG
>NW_006334141.1:0-359 GCF_000327345.1 Myotis davidii
GGTGCACAAATTCATGCACCGGGCCTCTAGTTCACCCATAAATGGACATCTAGTTTTTGAGGAACATTCACATACTATCTGCTTATGTCTCTTGGGCACAAATGGAAGAAGGTGCTCATGCTTCTGTCCCCACTTAAAGTCTCACTTCTTACTGACTTATTCTGTTGGCCTCTGTGCGGACACTGTATTTTGAACACATGTGAGTGGAATTCTCTTTTCAAGCAAGCTCAGCCACTGAACTTTGATGTGGGTACCTTTGGCAGTTACCCTGACTGGGGCTCTGCCTGCTAACCACCTCAGGTTCTTCAGTTTGCTCACAAAATACTTTCAACTTCTCTTCTTGGGTAGGATGGTGATGC
>NW_006334142.1:0-359 GCF_000327345.1 Myotis davidii
TGACTCTGCCTGCACCAATCCTGTGCCTCACCATCTAAACAGAACCCCCAGGGCCTGATGTGACCCTGGATCATCTCAGAAGGAAGAACAGAGGTTCAACGCCCTGTGTGCTCTATTCTTCAGAGATACAGACAAGGAACCTGCCTGTAAGGATGTGGGTACAACAGCACAGAATTCTAGGCAGCTGGAGAGGAATAATAGTAGAAAGTGGGAAGAATAAGATAACTTGCTGTCTACTTTACAAGCAGTCACATGAAGATTAATGGGCTAATTTCTGAGAAACACTTAAACAGTGGTGGATGCCAAGTTTAAACATCATTACTTATTAGTCGGCTATGTGGTAAATTTCCCCGGAGAGC
>NW_006334143.1:0-359 GCF_000327345.1 Myotis davidii
CAAGTAAACCTGCACCGGGAGAGATTTGAAAAACAGGAGTACTTAACCTTGAGACTTCACCAGTAACCCAGCTCTACCAGTTCCTAGCCATATATCCCACAAGTTACTTAACCTTGCAGAACCTCTATTTTCTCCATGAAAGCGATACTCATAGCATACCTTATAGTGTTGTGAGCATTAAAGGGCCCTCTTCATATAAAGTGCTTGGCATGGCAGTTGGCACACAGAAATGCTCAAAACATACCAGTTCTTTTTATTAAGACGTGCCCCTCTGGTCCACTCATGTTTTAATCAGTCTCAGATTTCCTTCTGCTTTGAGATCTCCTTTTTAACCCTTTGCAGTCATATTAAATTTGGAC
>NW_006334144.1:0-359 GCF_000327345.1 Myotis davidii
AAAAAAAAAAAGATCACTGAGATTGATTTAACTGGCGATACTTTAAATCTTTTTAACTCCTATCTTAGCAACAGAATTGGGAGTCACTTTCAAATGACTCTTTTCCTTGGTATAAATTTCAGGTGCCTAATACATTTATTTAATATTATTGCACAGGTTTGTATCCATTCTTCTTGTTGTAAAAAAATCATATCAAAACATTTCATTTGTAAAAATGTTGCCTGAATTGCTGATGTAAGCAAGAAAAAAAATATCCGAATAAGAGAAGAGAAATTTGGGAGCAGAAGGTACATATATAAAGAAATTCAGAGCCAAAGGAGAACAGTACTGAGAGAATTAATTTTGTGTACTTGAGTACA
>NW_006334145.1:0-359 GCF_000327345.1 Myotis davidii
CCGTCAACACCATGCCGAGTGCCCCGCGGTGCCCGGAAGTCAGGGCATGATACTCACCTTCTTGCCCGCCTGCCCGCTCCTCAGGCCCTGCCCTCGCGCAGGTCCCAGCCGCCTGCCAAGCTGAGCCCAGCAAGCATTTAGGCAACATTAACCCCCTTCCCCACCGCGTTGCTTCAAAGTGGGGCCTGCATCCCATGCCCCCGATCCTGGCCTTTCCCATGAGTGTCTTGTCTCTTCATGTGGATCCCGGGCTCCATTCCCGCCACTAGAACAGCCTGGAACCTCTCCCCGGGGCCTGTGCAGGGACCCGCTTACAGAGACTCCTCTCTCTCCCTCTGTTTCCAATTGTGTGCCCCCCC
>NW_006334146.1:0-359 GCF_000327345.1 Myotis davidii
CGTGGACAGGTTTGGGTGTCAAGGCAGGGCGGCGCTGTGCGATGTCACACGCTGGGCTCCTAGTAAACATAGAAATGTAAGTAACTGTTTCCCTGAGTTGTGTGGAGAGGGGACCCACACAGGGTGAGACAAAATTCTAGGACATTTACATATAGCTAAGCATTCTAACTGCTTTCATACAGCATAACATATCAGAGAGTAGCTGTTTCCACCATCACCACCATCTACTACTTCCAAAAATGTAACATTAATGCACAATCAAATGCATGGATTATTTTACTTGAGAGCTATGTTTCTTATATTTTAAAATTCTATCCCTGTTATACTATACCTAATTTTATGTTAACAACCACAAAAAA
>NW_006334147.1:0-359 GCF_000327345.1 Myotis davidii
TTTTTCCCACCAAAATGGCACAAGCCTGGATCCGTTGTCCTGAGCCTACATTCTGGAAAAAGAGAGACCACAGCATTGCAGAGAAGGGCACCTGTCCAGATCCAAGGGCATTCACTGCCGATGGCCCAAGGTGATAGATAGTCCAGTAGCCAAGCTTGGGAAGCCCTGCCACTGATTAGTCCAGGTTGGACTAGCTCATTTGGCCATGGGGAGGAAGTAAAGGCAAGGTGTAGGTGCAGCTGTTCTATTATTGTATGTGTAAGGGGGTCAGCTACCAGTCCCCGAGACTGTCCATTTCAATGTCATCCAGTGCTTCTTCCTGAGTGACCTTCAGGCAGGCGTTTCTGCCCACTTTCAGA
>NW_006334148.1:0-359 GCF_000327345.1 Myotis davidii
TGTCGATATCATATCTTTTTACTGCTGGGCGGGGGTGTTCCGGAACTTGAAACGCATCTCAACTTCAGCTCAAGCTCGCATCTCCCAGAGACAGTGCTCCCCAGGGAGGAATTAGCCTTGCTGCTATAAGACTATCTGTTGGTGCCCTCCAGGAGATCACAGGGCACTGGAGACAATGGAAGAGTGAGGATTATACTCAACCCCACTCCTGCTTCACTCCTCTCTTAATAACACCACAAGTGTTCACTGTGCATTGCTTATTGTGGCGACTTAGAGATTCACTAGAGTTGGACAGGGATATCTTTCCTGAGAATGAGTGCATTGAGCCTGGGGAGTTATCTACACGTCCTGTTTCACTT
>NW_006334149.1:0-359 GCF_000327345.1 Myotis davidii
TCATAACACTGTGTCATAAGAATTCCCCCCTGCAACTCAATGTGCTTTGAAAACACCATTTTTATAATGGGCTACTTTCTGTTCCATCAGATGGTTATTTTATAATGTATTTAAACATTCTGTTATTGTTAAGCATGATGGTTGTTTCCAAGTTTTAGCTGTATGGATCATGTTGCCATGGATACCTTTGGAGTGAATCGTGAACAAATTGCTTAGCGTTGCTTTACAGTATATTTCTACTTGTAGAATTACCAAGTGAAAGAGGAGAAAATTTAAATATGTGTTGTACATTTCTTTTATGAATTGATTTTCATGTTTTTATCTTTGTTCCCTTCTTTTTGTGGGGTATGTTTATTTTA
>NW_006334150.1:0-359 GCF_000327345.1 Myotis davidii
CCTGTCCAGTTTTTAAAGTGAAATAATTGGCATTTAGTATGCCCTGATTAATATTTCAATTAGTTAAAATATTTTGATGAGTAGTAAAAATAGTTATTTGATTCAAAAATGTTTCCATTTTCAAGACAGAGTCAGTTAAATAGAGTCATTAAAACATTATAAGTCCTACTCATATAGTTTTTGATCAGACAATAACTGCAGGAACTACAGTAGGCAGAGTATTGTCTTAGGGACACATCTGTTCCTTCAACTCTAATGCAAATTATATTCTTAGGGATGAAAGAAACTTTAATGGACTTTTAAGAAAAGCAGGGAAGCCCCACCGGTGTGGCTCAGTGGTTGTGCGTCAACCCATGAAC
>NW_006334151.1:0-359 GCF_000327345.1 Myotis davidii
AAAAAAAAAGTATTGGCAAGAAAAATGAAAATGCCCAACGTGTGATTTAATCAATACTTCTGAGAGAGTTTTCTTTTGTTAACTGACAAGATAATGAAAACTTACATTTATGTTTCAAGAATCAACATGAATGTTGCCCAAATATGTTTTCTTCCTTGGTAAGTATATCTAATGTTTAGAAGCTGAACAGTAGACATGCAACAAAGTGCTAGTATCTACAAATTATGGTTCAATGAGTAAACAACTAAATGCAGACTCTAAGATATGATGAAATCTAATTTTCAAAAAAAGCAACTTCACATAATTTTGCACCTACAGCAGGTCCCCGGGTTACGTCGGAGATCCGTTCCTACAGCACG
>NW_006334152.1:0-359 GCF_000327345.1 Myotis davidii
AAAAAAACAGCAATGAGAAATCTTTTTAGCTATCAAATGTATAAAAAATATAAAATATATATCGCCTGAGAGGGGAATGATAAGCAGAAATTGTTACTCTTATGTGCTATTAAGTCTAAATCAGAAAAGGGTTTTTTGATCATCATTGGGAAATATCTCAAAATTTTAAATCCATGTGTCTTAGCTCCAGTATTTCTACTTTGAAGAATTATGTGTACCTGTACAAAAGGATATCTATAGAGGGAGATCCAGCATAGACTTATTAGAAACCACTGAATGCCCACAGTGAAAGGGGATTGGTTCAGTGTGATACAGCTACAAATATGGCATTGAAACATCTCAGATATCTCATCAGGGGG
>NW_006334153.1:0-359 GCF_000327345.1 Myotis davidii
GCTCCATGCACGATTTTTAACATCATGTACTAGTCAAGGAAAATATTGGTTCACGGAGTTATGCAGATCTTCCAAATGTTGAACCATTTCATTGTACAATATATTAAAAAATCACACTTGTTAATATGACTGCAAGTCTCATCAGAAAAGTCTTTAAATATTAAGAAGCTTTCAAGCACATAAATGTTTTCCAAACTTTCTCACTTGAAAGCTTGAATTTTATCATTGGCAACAAATACTAGCAGTTGTTTCTTTTTAATTGACCAGCTCATTTAATTCATTCTCTTTTCTCTTTTTGGTGTTTTTTCGTTGTTGTTGTTAATTTTTACCCGAGGATATTTTTCCATTGATTTTTTAGG
>NW_006334154.1:0-359 GCF_000327345.1 Myotis davidii
AACCGGAGGGACTGGATGTGTGTTGGGCCCACTTGCCCACTGTGTGGCCCTACCCGAGACTAAGCTACCAGGCAGGGCAGTGAGTGGAGGGGTCCTTGGACTCTGGACACATGCCTTAGAACCCACTGCACTGCACCTCGTGGATTCCTCAGCTTGTGTGAGCCACGGAGCCCTTTCCACGTAAGCCTACTTAGGTTTCCTTCCATTCCTTACAACGGAGGAGATCTAATAATACGTAACTGTTCGTACTCTGCTGATTATTCTTCCTGGCTATCCTTGGGCAAATATACTCAGTTTAATAGATAATAGAAAGAGAACAACAATGGAAAAAATCTCATTTTGTACATATTATCCTCCAG
>NW_006334155.1:0-359 GCF_000327345.1 Myotis davidii
CTCTTCTCCTCTGGCCTCTCTCTCTCTCTGCAAGCACAGTGGCGCCCGGGCCTTTTGAGCCTGTCTCTTCGTGAGCTTTCCTCAGCAAATCCTGGATCACCTGGGTCTCCTTGGAGGGGAACTTTTCAATGGATTCTCACCTCACCTCCTCCCACAGCAGCTCCATCTTCTCCCTGTCCAGGAGCCGAGTTTTCAGTAATGAAGCTGATGCAGTGCAAGGCGCTCATCCCTCTCTCCGTCGTAGCTTCTCACCACATTGTGTTCTAGAGTGTATCCCGAGTTTCCAGGTTTCCTACTGTGGTCCCTAGACGGGCTGGTCTGGTTCGCCATCTTGATGTTGAGGTCAGTGTGGATGGAAA
>NW_006334156.1:0-359 GCF_000327345.1 Myotis davidii
ATAAATTTAGCTCTTATTACAAAATAGCATATGTGCATGGTATACATACAGATGATTAAATGAAAAACAGTGAACATGAGCTGTAGCTATAACTCAGGGATGCTCAGTGTTATAATATCATCTTTCTAATGTTTGTTTCATTAATTATTTTTGCAAACATTCAATTGTATTTTACCTACTGTTTGGTAAAGTTTATTACTTAATATGAAACAAACATGTTTTTAATATTAAGTAGTCTAGTAAAAGAAAATAACTGAAATTGTCCAATAAAACATATTCAGCATCTGATGGACAGATGCTGCAGCCTACAAAAGGGCTACAAAAATAGTATCTGGAACAACGTGTGTCTTTGCCCCCCC
>NW_006334157.1:0-359 GCF_000327345.1 Myotis davidii
GTTGTCAACAAATGAAGAGGGTGTCTATACATAGGGCCCCTGTCATTAAGCTTCCTTCATGAATACTGTATCCTACAGCTATTAATAAATCAATATTGTGGTTATCCTCATGCACTATTATTGTTATTGCTGTTATTATTTCAGACTGAATGTTGATACCATGAAGAAGGGATTTTTAAAAAACATTTCACAAATTTTGGTTAAGTAAAACTTAAGACTTTGTCTTTCTTCAGTGTCTAAATACACAAGTAGATATAAAAATGAAGAATTAAAACTCCAAGGAGATTATATTCCATTTTTTAAAAATTAAAGTATCAGCCTGGCCAGCGTAACTCAGTGGTTGAGTGTCGACCTATGAA
>NW_006334158.1:0-359 GCF_000327345.1 Myotis davidii
GAATAAGCAACATTCTCCTGAGAAAGCACTATGGGAGAGCAGAAACCAATGTGGGAGCCGGTGTGAGAGAAAGACCGCTGGGAACAGGATTCTAGTTATTGACAAAGCACCAGGTGTGTAAATTTACTTCCCACATCATGATTCACTGGTCTGCTTCCCACATATCTGTTTTTCAGAAGAGCATATTTACAGTATAAATAGGCCCTTCCAAAGACAGGAAATTAAATAATAACTATGTAAGTGTACGGGGCCAAGGCCAAAAGAAAAAAATTATGCTGCTTCTTCACTAATCCAGATAAGTTCCACATAAATGTTAACTACTGTTGGGCAAATATTTTATCTAGCCAAATGTTTACTAA
>NW_006334159.1:0-359 GCF_000327345.1 Myotis davidii
ATGTTACATGCCAGGAAAAAGAGCTATGAGAAAATGCATAGTATATTCTCTCATTGTATTTATAGTCTAGTAAGTTATATAGGTAGATGATTAGAAAAAGTAAAGTGAGACAAGGACAAAGTTTAGGAAAGCAAAGGGTGATATGAAGGCATACAGAGTCCTACTCCAGTCCCAGCCTTAATAGTGAGTAAGAGACAGCTGGAGTCTGTGATGCCTAAGCTGAGACCTAAAGGTTTGGTAGGAGTTAATCAGGTTGAAGAATAGAAGAAATAGGAGAAGGGATCTTAGGAGTAGAAACAGCACATACAAGGCAATAGAGATCATAGTGAATTTCAGGGCTGAAAGACAAAGTTAATACA
>NW_006334160.1:0-359 GCF_000327345.1 Myotis davidii
GGCCGTAGTTTGCCCACGGCTGATCTAGAGTCTAGCTTGTCCTTATTTATTGCTGGGCTCAATAAGAGATTCGATGTGAAGACTTAAAATTCTTAGTGAAAAATATTGAACTTTCTGAAGAAAAAGACAAAAGCCACAGGGTATTTTCACATGTCCTGCAGTGTTCTGCTTTTCTATGTGTGTACGTTTGTGTTTGTATGGATATGCTGACACTGTTTTAATATTAATATTTTTTTTGTTGTTAAAGTTGGTAAAACTGCCTAAAAATTATTTTGATAAAACATCACTAACTATTGAAACCTTTCTGGGTTAGTCTTGGTGCATGCTGAGGGAAACATTATGCCAGGAGATGATTGTAT
>NW_006334161.1:0-359 GCF_000327345.1 Myotis davidii
CTTCCTTCCTTCCTTTCTTTCTTCCTTCCTTTTTTCCTTCCTGCCTTCTTTTCTTCCTTTCCTCCTTCCACTTAATGGAGGAACTAATAATGTTTGAATATTGAAGAGGAAAATCCAATAGAGAAGAACATTTCTCTAACATTCCTCTAAGTGTTTTGAAGCAATGAGCTTGTAGGCAAGAGGAATGGGATCTAGACAAGGGTCAGTCTTATATAAGAATACACAGTTACAAAATGGAAGGCAGAGTGTCTGCAAATAGACGTAGATACATTGGTAGACAGGGTACTGGGGAATGTTGGGAAGTGCTCTTTCATTTGCTTCTATTTCTTCAGTGAAATAGGTGGTCAACTGAAAATGAG
>NW_006334162.1:0-359 GCF_000327345.1 Myotis davidii
AAAAAGATATACTAAAAGACAAAACCAGTATTAAGAGACAGAGCAAGCATCATAACCAGACTCAGACGTGGCAGGGATGTCAGAATTATCAGACTAGAAATTTAATCGGTATGATTAACATCTTAAGGGCTCTAATGAATACAATAGACAGCATGCAAGCACAGATGGGTAATGCAAACATATGGAAATTCTAAGAAAGAACCAAAAAGAAATACTACCTATGAAAAACATTGGAACAGAAATAAAGAGTGTCTTTGAGGGACTTATTAGTAGACTGGATAAGAATTAATGAATTAGAGAAAAGAACAATAGAAAATACCCAACTTCCACTGCTACCGCAACTGCCCGAAGAGCAACCA
>NW_006334163.1:0-359 GCF_000327345.1 Myotis davidii
CCCGTCGAGAAAACATCACAAAGCACTGTATGACGACAGCTCGTGTACTTCAGAAGAGAAATGGATACATTAGGGAAAGTTTTCTCCCTTTGATGTAGAATACACTATCCTTTTTTTTGGTATTAAAATGGGAGTTAACTTTAAATAAATAAAATTCAGCCCGTAGGCGTCAGAAAACGAATGTTGTATTTTGACAGTGTCATTTCTCTGATCCCTGAACGCATTATGGCCGTTAACGTGGGCCTTCATCATGATTTTCCTTTATGGCATGGAGAGCACATTATTTTTTCATCTCTGTTTTATTGATTTCCCCTCGCTTCCTCCCACATTTTCTCTTTGCCAGCTGTTAACTCAGCCCC
>NW_006334164.1:0-359 GCF_000327345.1 Myotis davidii
AAAAAATATCCTGGGATGAGGATTAACAAAAAAAAATTTTTTTTAAATGACCAGGAAGAAAATGGAAACCACTTCCCAAAATAATGTATGGCATTGCTGTCAACATTAAAACTGGAAATTTACAGAGCCTCCAAGATCGGGTCCAGAAGAGGAGCGGGGTGCTCCATGAGCTTTACTAGGAGGACCAATGATTAGTGCTTAAGATGCAAAGAGAGAACAACTTGGTACAGGACTGTATTCCTGAATGCCACTTCCACGTGTGTATTTCTGGGCAGCAAGATGGTACGCAAATAGCCTGGCCGGGTAGCTCCGTTGGTTAGAGCATGTCCCTATACACCAAGGTTGTGGGTTTGATCCCC
>NW_006334165.1:0-359 GCF_000327345.1 Myotis davidii
GAAGGTCTGCCTTCAAATATTCCAGTGCAATAATAAAGTAGACCATTACCTTTTTTTAACATTACATTAGCATATGAATAATTGCACCTATCTGTATTCATCAGAGGATGTTCCTAATGCCTTTCATTAGTAACAATGCCAGTCGTGACTTCAGTGGTTAGGGACTCTCGGCTGCATGCTTGCCTCCTTCTTCCCACCTACTCACCAAGACATCATGTTGAATAAAGATGGGGTTGAACCTTGTCAAACCTTGAGTGAGGAAACTAATTTGCCTAATTGATGACATTCTGAAAGCTCACTAAATTCACCATACTATATAAAAATTCATTTCTAATAACTGACGTGGGGAGCAAATGGAA
>NW_006334166.1:0-359 GCF_000327345.1 Myotis davidii
AAAGAAAATCTTTTTACTTACTGATCCTTCAACAAAGTTTGTCTTTTATTCCGTGGTGAAAGGAAACTTACTTCTCATGAGTGCTTACTGCACGTTGGGCACTTTGCATATTGTTTTATTCTCTTCCACACGGAGAAGTTTGTTACGGATGAGGAAACTGAGGCTCAGAGAGGTCAGGTAAGACCCCAAGGTCACACAGCGAGTAAGAGGCAAGTTTAGGTGAAGCCAGGACTCTCCGATATCAGAGACTTACATGCTTATAAATGGTAGATCGTTGTTTAAAACAAGCACATGGCATCCCAAGCATTAACACGGATTCCACAGGCCTGGTTGCTCACCAAGCCTCATATCCTTGGTTG
>NW_006334167.1:0-359 GCF_000327345.1 Myotis davidii
CAAAAAATGACTTTTATCACTTCTGAAAACTCTTCCATATCTATGGAAATTTCTTCTCGGCTCCCATATTCTTTTGAGGAACAGCTTGACCTCACAGCCCATTTACAGAACCAAAATGTTTGCCATGACCCATTGAATAGCTTGCACATAGTCAAAACCATTTCATCTCATTATTATGATCTTCTCTATCCTACTGATCATGGGAGCATTCTCTGGGAATGCATGAAGCAATACTAAAATATGTACTTTCAGTCAAGAGGGAAAAAAGGAGCCTTCTTCATTAAAAACATATATAAGAAGTAAAAAAATTCTGTAAGTATATAATGGCACACCATACCTCAAACTCCTGAGTTAAACAT
>NW_006334168.1:0-359 GCF_000327345.1 Myotis davidii
AGTTTTCCCATATGTTAATTCATTAAACTGCCACAAAATGGTATTTACAAGGGCAAGTCCAGAGAACTCTCATTTGCAACAATTTTATCTGTCAAAGTAATCTTTACAACAATAACTAGACTCCTGTTATGATTAACCAAGAAATAAATGCCCTGTGTAGCCTTGGCTTAGAAATATCCTTCTGAGCTGGTTAGGTGAATCTCAGTGTCTCCGCACTCCCCGAGTGATGGGGGATTAGTTTGCTGAGCATGAAAAAATGAGAACCCAACCGTGGAATTTTACTACTCAGGAGGGAGAGCACAGCCTTCTGAGAAATCAACACTCAAGTAGCTGGCTGGCCCTAGTTCTTTTTCAAAAAA
>NW_006334169.1:0-359 GCF_000327345.1 Myotis davidii
ATGAATGCATAAATAAGTGGAACAATCTCTCTCGCTCGCTTTCTTGCTCTCTTGCTCCCCCTCCCTTCTTCCTCTTCCTTCCTCCCTTCCTCTCCAAAATCAACAAATAAAAATTTTTTTAAAAAGATATCCTCAACCTGGGACAATTTTTCCCCCAGGGGACATTTGACATTGTCTGGAGAATGCTTAGCCCTCACACCTTGGTGGGTAGTGGGTGCCGTGTCATCTAATGGGTGTAGAGGGCAAGGGTGCTGCTCAGCACCTACATTGCACAGGACAAAGAATGCTCTCATCTAAAGCATCAGCAGTGGAGGCTGAGAAACCGTTCCTTGAAAGAAAAATAGACAAGTCGAAAGTTC
>NW_006334170.1:0-359 GCF_000327345.1 Myotis davidii
GCTTATTTCATTTAGCATAATGTCCTCAAGGTTGTCACAAAAAGGATTGCCTTCCTGTCTAAAACTGGGTAATATTCCATTGTATGTGTATAGTAGCCCCCCTTCTCTGAGGTTTCACTTGCCAAGGTTTCACCTGCTGTAAATTGCAGTCCAAAAGATAAAATGGAAAAGTCCAGAGACAATAAGGTGTGCATGCCATCATTATATGCCATTCTGAGTAACCAGATAAAATCTCATGATGTCCGCCTCTGGGGCCCCAGGACATGACTCATCCCTTTGTCTTCACATCCATGCTGTGTGGCTGGATGTGCTCCTGCTCTTCAGTAGCCGCCACCTTGGTTATCAGATCCACTGAATGG
>NW_006334171.1:0-359 GCF_000327345.1 Myotis davidii
CTTTGCATATTAGCCTTTTATATATATGGATAAGAGTTGAGACTGAATTATCAGTTATATTAATAAATAAGAATAGATTGAACTCATCTATCAGGGGAAGAAATTTTTAATTTGGCTCACAAAGCAGGACCAAACTCACAAAAAGATCCAGAATGACTAAAATAAGGGATGACTAAAAGTATTCTGGACAAATAGAAATAAGATAACAGAGGCTATGGTATGACTATTGAGAAGAATTCAAGCAAAACGTACTGAATGTGACAAGAGCCACCATTCATAATGAATAAAAGGTGACTTTAACACAACATTCATTGTGTATAAGACAGATCAAGTGTACAAAAAGTAATAAAAATATAGAA
>NW_006334172.1:0-359 GCF_000327345.1 Myotis davidii
GACAGAAATAATGGGACTGCATCTCCAGCCAAGGTTCTAAGAAGGAGGAAGCCCTTCTTTGTGATTTGAAGCACTTGTTAGTGATCATGTAGTCCTAAGCTACCTAGGAGCCTCCTCACCTTATTGCCCCTGTACACTCTGGCTGAAGTAAAGAGCAACACAGACAGGGGATGTCCCACCAAAAGGCACTATAGCCTCTGTCTTCCCTTACTATATCTCTCCTGGGTGCCAAAAAGACTCTTGTTCTATAAACCAGCAGCTGCATGGGGTCTGGGAAAAAATCCTTGAAAGAAAAAAGGAAATAATAATAATCTTATATTGAATGGCAGGCCCTGTGATAAACACTTGACATATGTTGT
>NW_006334173.1:0-359 GCF_000327345.1 Myotis davidii
CCCACCTTTACTCATGTAAATTCTTATTGATAAGATAGTCTGTGTGTCGCTGGAACCTCCCTGCCTAAGGCTATCCCATAGCAATAAAAGCTTGGCGAGGCCTGAAAATATATATATTTTGTGTTTGTTATATTTAAAATTCCAAATAAGGGCACAGAAGAAATTTTACTTTACTACAGCTTAGAGTATTATATCATTTATTCTCTTGATCCAAAGAAGTAGATATTCTACCAATTCTTGCTGTACCAAAATTTAGGAAAATTGAGCCGGACTAACCACTGCAGCTTTTGAAAGTCTGTATTAAAGTTTTTGATGTTTGGCAAACCTTTTCTGTAAAGGGTCAGATAGTAAATATTTTA
>NW_006334174.1:0-359 GCF_000327345.1 Myotis davidii
CATTAGGAAGGTTGAGAACCACTGTTTTATAACCAGTCGTAATTCGTCACGGCTGTGTCGCAACATGTTACATCAAAACGTGCTCTTAGTTCTGAAAACAGTAAACCAAACAATGCTTCCCATTTACACTTTCTATTTAAAAGGTGACTTAATCGATTTGGGTTCCACAGAACTTTAAGCACTTGAGACTAGTCAACACTTCCCCATTGCTATTTTATTAAGAACAGTAGGTATAAATAATGATATTAATACCTTTCTTTCCGTAGGTGCTTTCATCTGGATAGTTCATGCTTCATAATTGTGCCACTAGCCTCTGTGTTGGGTTCTCCCTTGGCTCCTGTGACAAACACGGGGTTCAG
>NW_006334175.1:0-359 GCF_000327345.1 Myotis davidii
AAAATAAAATAACTGAGACAGATTTTTGCTAAATTAAAGCCCAGCTTATGCTGTGTATGTGTTTATAGTTAAGAATCTCACCTATTGTCTACTTTTTGAAGACTATTACACAGTTTATATGGTGTGCCAGTGTAGTAGGAAAGAATGAATTTTATTAATAGAAAGGGATATCTCCTTACCTTTAAAGGACTTGTCATTTTGTTGGTGAGGTGGAATAACATTAACAGAATTGAAATCAATGCATACGCTGTGAGATATATAAAATGAGGGGAGAAAATAAATTAATGATGGCAATTTTACTGGTAGATGTTTAGTAGAGGGGATTGTTTTAGAGGGGATGTTTTTAAAGAAAAAAAAAA
>NW_006334176.1:0-359 GCF_000327345.1 Myotis davidii
GTTAGGGCTTCAATATATGAATTTAGAAGTAGATGTGATTCAATCCACAGCACATACCCTTTGTACAATTTAAGCTAGCTGCGTGGGGAAAGGAAAAAGATCTCAAATCTAAACCTGAGAACGAATAATGAGCTCTGAAAAGTATAGGTGAGGTGGACTGAAAGCACACACATGCATGAGCGCACACACACATACACTCACACACCCGCAAAGAGGAAACTCATGGGCTCATAGAAGCCTCTGTCAGCAAGAAATTCCACTCCACTGAGATTCTAGGGAAACAAAGCACTTCTTTAAATTGGTAACACTTTAAGTGGGCCATTTACAAGTCTTCCCCCTAACTTTAAGAAACAGGTTAG
>NW_006334177.1:0-359 GCF_000327345.1 Myotis davidii
GAGTTGGCATAGGGAAAACATTTCTAGACTCAAGAGGGTGGGCTTACAGATTTAGGGCAGGAAACTCTTCTGAGTTTATACTTTGAGAGCTCCCTGACTTTTATGGCCCTCAAGGACTTAGAGGCCTAGGACTTCCTGCTTGTCTCTGCATTTTGAAATGCTCCTTCCCCCTGAAAAGTCACTTTCTTCTTCAGGAAATCCCACCAACTTAACATTATTTCAAAGCACTGTCTTTTTACAATGCAAATACTTCGGGCTCCGTTGAGAAGGTTATGGGTATTTTTCATCCTTTGTGTGAATTAGCTTAAGTAGATTGCTCTCTTCCTAGAGTCTGAGGTATCAATGGTTTGTTCAGTTTA
>NW_006334178.1:0-359 GCF_000327345.1 Myotis davidii
CTGATCCCTGGGCCATGTCTCAGTATGTGCTCTGTAGCTGATCTGTCCCCAGTAAGCCTGGATGCCTTATTGTAACACAGCAAGTAAGTAACAAAACACAGTAACAAACAATCCATCAGTAAATTGCAAATTTGCCCAGTTTACCCTTCCAGCCAGCTGGAAAGGCATAATGATGACATTTATGATGAGCACCACACGGCAGTCTGAGCAGTTCCATACTTAACAACCACATGTGGAGTGTTTGCTATGTGCTGTGCTCGGAGATTTGTCTCAGAATCTCTATTACTGTAACACTGAGGTTTATACATGTCTTTGAAATATTCTCCTTTGCCCGGCTGGCATAGCTCAGTGGTTGAGCA
>NW_006334179.1:0-359 GCF_000327345.1 Myotis davidii
TTTTTTTTTAATGGAAGTAAATGTTCTCTCTCTCCCAGCCTCTCTGTATCCTACTCCCCTCCAACGTGAAATTAGAAAACAGCAGCTTCTACTTCATCAGGGCAGCCAATTAAATGGCTGAGGGTGTCTGTTCCTGTGTCGTGTTCAGAAACAATTGTATCATTAAATCGCCAAAATCGTGGCGTCAGCAGTAAATAGAGCAAATAGCTGCCAAAGGAAGAAAAAATATGAGCCACACAGCTACTTTGATGTCTCTTTAGCCTCCTCTCCAGTGTCTGTTGCTGAATAAGCTACAATCAAAATGTGAGGGAGCGAACGCTAGTGCCTGGGAGCCAGGTGGCTTCCCCTCCCTTCCTGGG
>NW_006334180.1:0-359 GCF_000327345.1 Myotis davidii
CACACCTTTGAAATGCCTCTTTTCAGACCCCTCTTTGCTTTTTCCCACTTTCATGTAATCTTTCTTACTTTCCCTCTTTAATTCCACATGCATAAAATAAGTGTCATTTCTTTGAAGCATTTATCTGTCTGTTGAAATCTTGCTTCCAGATGTATTCTCTGTTTGACTCAAATTTTTATAAAAATTATCTAAAGGTTTGGACATTCTTACATCAAGAGACCTTTGCAACAGATGGTGACAAGAGTAGTTTTTCCAGGAATGTGGGAAGTAATACAAGCAAAGGGGTGTCGGAAGCTACCACTTGTGGATACTGTTAGGAGAGTGCACCAAGGAACTCTGAAGACCAGTGGACCTTGGGC
>NW_006334181.1:0-359 GCF_000327345.1 Myotis davidii
GGAAAATATTTGTCTTCTAACAGTGGGGTGTCAGGAGCAGGACAGATGGCAGAGGCCTGAAATCATTAAATAAAGGTAGCCAGCAAGTCTAAATAGCGTCAGTGATAAAACGTTTTTTCCTGAAACAAAACAAAACTTTTGTTGCCTTAATTTTACACTTGCTGCAATTACAGTTGAATGTTGAGTTTTAATAATAAATGTGTAATATTCGAGTTAGCACATATTATTATTTATCTTTAAGTAAAAATTGCATATACATCAAAGTTAATTTGGGGAGCTCTGGTTAGACAGTCAAGCTCCCAACATACAGGGGCTCAGTCACATGAGGTTATGTAAAGAGTAATTTGCAACAGTTCAGA
>NW_006334182.1:0-359 GCF_000327345.1 Myotis davidii
CTCACATTTCCTGTGGCCACATGGGGTGATGGCCTACTAGCCACTATTGCTTGTACCATTGTGGCAATCACACAGCTAAGCCTGTAAAGACAGTCCATCTGTCTGTTCTTATGGCCAAAGGGCTACTCTGTCTAGTATCTGAATTAAACTACATACTTTGTCAGTATCCAAAAGGACAGTCACAGCCATCTATGTAGCAGGGTTCTCCCCTACAGGCATGTCCTTATACTACATGGTCTTCGGGAGGGGTGGCATACCCTCTCAGAATGGATAGGGAATACCTTCTTCATAGAAGTTTCATCACTTTACAGGGTCTCAAAAGTCACAGGACCCAACAGGGTTTGCAATTCCTGTGACAG
>NW_006334183.1:0-359 GCF_000327345.1 Myotis davidii
GTGAATATGAAGGCCTGGGACGTGACTGTGCACTACTTTAGGCTCTATAAACACTAAATGTATAAGGCAACGTGAGATTAACTCAATCACTAGAGGAAATGATGAAATCAAGAGAATCGGTAATACAAAATGTGCTAGTATGGGGCTGCTGCCAGTGTAATATGGCATGCTGTTTTACAGCAAACTTTTATAAGTAGAAAGAGCACACTCTAAAATAACGATAAAAGTATAGTAGGGTAAATACATATACCAGTAACATAATCATTTATTATCATTATGTACTATATAAGTGTATGAGCTATACCGTTTTTGTGACTGACAGCACAGAGGTTTGTTTACACCAGCATCACCACAAACAC
>NW_006334184.1:0-359 GCF_000327345.1 Myotis davidii
ACTGGTGCACAAATTGGTGCACCAGGCCTCTAGTAGACATATCATTGACTTCACATATTTAAAATGGGTTTCTTATAGGCCCCATGTAACTGGGTTTGCTTTTTTATGCAGTGTCAAAATCTCTGCCTTCTATTGGAGTATTTAGACCTTTTCACTTAATATAATTATCAGCATCATTGGGTTTAAGTCTACCACATTTCTACTTGTTTTCTATTTGCCCCATTTGTTTTTAAGTCTTTTTCCCTTCCTTCATTCTTTAGGATTAAATGTGGGATAAGGGATTTTTCACAAATATCTAATAAACTAGATCTCTTTGTTCTAATTTTTAGGAGTTGCTCCAGGATCTAGAATATGCATAT
>NW_006334185.1:0-359 GCF_000327345.1 Myotis davidii
TATTAAAAAATAAAAGGTTAGAGAGAATAAAAGGCCAGAGAATAATTTTATCTATGCAGAGTCCAGCTCATTTTTATAGACTGTCTCAAAAATGATGTATTCTTTAATTTGGCTTCTAGGTATGTGTCTTCCTGAATTCTCAAGATTTAGAATTCCAGATGACCATGCGGTTTCAGACCTGTCCATGTACAATTACGTGGAGGTGAGTGAGAGAGTCTGGCTCTATTCTATGAGGTCATTCGCTGACACTCTAACAAGCTTTTACTAAAAATTTGTGGATAAAGAAAATAGAACCAGAGGTATGGGTGCATGGGACAGAATAACAGACCTCAGTGGGGTCTGGGGTTGGACGGGACAGG
>NW_006334186.1:0-359 GCF_000327345.1 Myotis davidii
ACAGTATTTCTACAAAGCAGGGATTCCGTAAATTCCTAGCCTTGGAAGGATGAGAAAGGTAGATTACTTATTGACAAAATACCTGGGTTTTCGGACCCTTTCCATATGTGACCTTGGGCATGAGCCTGAACTTTCAGGCTCATGTGTAGAATCAAGACTGGTTTCTAGGAGCCCTTTCAGATTTAATATTTATGCTTTATAATCTCTGAAACTTTTCTGCTAGAGTTCAGCTGTGTGCTCTGCCATGTCATGCTGTATCATCAGATGTTACAATAAACATAAGTCTCCATAATATGAGAGGCATATTTTGTGGTATTAGAGAAAGAATAAGAATGGAAGCAAGGACTCTATTCTCAAGA
>NW_006334187.1:0-359 GCF_000327345.1 Myotis davidii
AGACATTTGAATATGAGTAGTTTATTCTATCTTGATCTCTTCCTTGCATGGAAAACCTGATGGAAACAGTACTTGCATAGGGTATTGATTGAAAGTGTCAGCCTAGGGTGGGTGGGAAGAGAGCTGTCTATCAAGCTATGGGCCCACTAATATAACTTGACCCAAGTCAAGCCTCTGTCCATCACCATTATCCCCCTGCTTTCCCTCACTCCTCTTCCCCTTGGCAGTCACCATACTGTTGTCCTTGCCCATGGGTTCTCTTTTTTTGCTCAGTCTCTCCACCCCTTTGGACCCCACTCTCCAGCAGCTGTCAGCCAGCTCTCTGAGTCTGTCACCTATTTTGCTTGTTAGTTAATTTT
>NW_006334188.1:0-359 GCF_000327345.1 Myotis davidii
AGCTTCCATCCTTCTGAAGGTCTCATTTTATTAGGTAAGGCCCACCAAGGATCATTTCCTTATCGTAAAGCCAACTATTTGGGACCTTATTATGTATGCAAAGTCCCTTTACAATAACACCTGCATTCTTGTATGATTGAATAACTGGCAGAATGTGTGTGCATCACGGGAGACTGAGATGATGAATTTATATGTTGACTTGTCAATGATGCCCAGATAGTTGGTCAAACATTATTCTGGGTGGTTCCCTCAGGGTATTTTGTATGAGATTAACATTTAAATTGGTGGACATGAGTAAAGTATATTGACCTTCATAGTGTGTCCTTCATCCAACCCCTTAGTAACAGAATTCTACAGCA
>NW_006334189.1:0-360 GCF_000327345.1 Myotis davidii
TATGCAAATCGACTTTATCAGAAGCAAAGGAAGTCCCTTCTTAGCTACACAGCCAGACTCCCATAGTGATTCAACAGTCACCCTAACTCCTACCTTCCTCAGAGGCATTCATCTGGTACTCGCCCCCGCCCCCCCATCCCTACCCCCACCACCTCAGTCATCCCGCCTAGTTCTGTGGCTCTGGCTCTTTTTCAATATTTTCCTTTTATTTCCTGACTCAGCCTGAGAGGCGTTCTTATTGGGCCAGGACCAGGCCATGTAGCGATCCCTCTCAGGCAGTTCCCACACTGAGTCACCTCCAGAGGGCGCTGCCGGTATAGAGCTTTCTGATTCCCAAAGAGGAGAGGAGCATCAGCAAGA
>NW_006334190.1:0-359 GCF_000327345.1 Myotis davidii
TTTTTTTTTCATGGTATTTATCACTATCTAGAATTGCATTGTTTATTTTTTATCACTGTTTATTGTCTGTCTCCTTCCTCTGGATGCAAGTTTTATGAGAACTAAGCCTTCGCTGAAAGTTTACTGCTATAGCCTCTTATGTCTGGCACATAGTAAATATGCATTGAATGAATTATCCTTTTTATTTTTAAAGACTGCCAACTTTAATCCAAATCAGAAATTACAGATTTGGGAAGAAAAAATTTACTCTCCTTTTCCAACTAACACTTCTCAAATTGTGCTTGTTTATGAAGGTTAAGAGGCATGTGCACAGGGCTGTGGCATGCAGAAAGGTAAGTGACAAAGGCAACATGGAGGTC
>NW_006334191.1:0-359 GCF_000327345.1 Myotis davidii
CCCATCTTCCTCCTTAGCTGGTACAATGAAGTCATCAGAGCTTAAAATGTAAACTGACTGTGCTGCCTCTGCGGTATTAAGATTTAAGATGTAATGGGTGACTTCTATTTCTCCATCTTTATAATCATAATGACTTTTTCCTCAGTACCCTGTATCTTTGTCTAGAAATCGGTCAGTCCTCAATTTATATTCCTTGAGTGCATGCCAGCATTTCTCATTAAAAGTAGAAACAGCATGACCACTGGGGGAAAAGGCTGAGTATAGGGTAGGAATTCCTGCCAATTGTTTTAACTGGGAAAGTAAATGGGCAACAAATCCAAGAATACATGCAACCTTGGAAGGAATAAAATAACTCAAAG
>NW_006334192.1:0-359 GCF_000327345.1 Myotis davidii
GGTGCAGGTCACATGACCAGACTAGAACCAACGGGCGCAGGTCAGACTGGAAGGAAGCCATTGGGGCAGGCGGCCTCTCACGGCCTCGGTGACCCGGGAGGATGGCCGGTGTCACCCGTGATGCTGCTGTGCACTCTTCCTGGCTGTTCAGACTCAGGGCCCTAACGCAGCGGGGACTCCAGCCCAGAGTCAGGCTCGCGTCTTGGTTCCGCTCTGCGAGCTGTCGGGCTGGAGCCGTCACTTCCCGTCTCTGAGCCTCAGCCACCTCACTCCACACCAGCCGCTCCCGCTCACCTTCTAGAACCGTACGAGGAGGTGAGGCCGGCCTGGCCCGTGGAACTCAGTGGGTGGGTCTCTGT
>NW_006334193.1:0-359 GCF_000327345.1 Myotis davidii
GAGAAGTACACCATCTTCAGCTTTTCTTTAACAGTGTCCTGCAGCTTGCTCTCCTTTTAACTTTAATTTGTCTTCATTTCCTTGCTGACATTAAAATCTATCTGACTATTCTTGGTGATGTGCATGACCACACCTTGTGTGTGTATATGAGGTGGGGAGATCAAAATTTTGCCTGGTGGGAGGAAATAGAAAGTCCATGTTCTCATATGTAAGCCAAGGTCTCGTTCTAACAGACAAGACCTCAGGGTGGCAAAGCAACAGAGTCTGTGTCCTATCAGTCAAAACACAAGTGATGAGTCCCCTTGTGACTCCAGGCTCTTTTTCATTTGAGCACAAAAGAACTCCCACTGCAGTGTCTG
>NW_006334194.1:0-360 GCF_000327345.1 Myotis davidii
GAGATTAAACCATGGAATTCAAAATCAAGAAACCGAAACAGCATTTACATACTGAGGGAGTAAGCATTATAGATTATTTTCTTTGGCGTTGGTTGCTTTGAGTTTTTAACTTTTACAATGTGTGACTATCGTCTTTTGATCATAGAGGGGTGAATTTCTTCAGCAAAGATCAATAAATTGCCCGTAAAGTAAGAGTAAAGGAAGGGTACTCCAATACAATGACAGTGCACCCTTATACTTGACATTGTGAAAAAGCATGAAATTATGTGTGCTAAATGTAAGATACATGTTTTATTCAGATATAATATGCAATAAACCAGCGATGCCCAACCTTTTTCATCTCATGGCACACAAACTAAT
>NW_006334195.1:0-359 GCF_000327345.1 Myotis davidii
GTCACTTAGGCTTTTATATATATAGATGTTTGAAAGCAAGTATGAGATTAATGAGACAATCAAAATAGAGTTCAAGTGTAATTTTTTCAAGGGCGGAACCAAAATGGGTACATTGACATTGCTTTTTCCTTTTTTTATATAATTTCTTCTAAATGTAAAATTTACATACAGTAAAATTTATAAACCTTCAGTGTACAATTCAATGAATTTTAACATATGTATATTCTCATGCAACCCCTATATAGAGCATTTCTATTACTCCATTACTCAAGAAGTTTCCCTTGGGCCTTTCTCAGTCAACCTTTCCTCACTCACAAAACTTTTCTGAATTATTTCACTAGAGTCTTTTTATCTGTTTT
>NW_006334196.1:0-360 GCF_000327345.1 Myotis davidii
AAAAATCAATGGGAAAAAATATCCTCAGTTGAGAATTAACAACAGCATAAATGAATAAATGAATCAATAAAAGAAGTCCTGAGATCAAAGTCCTATGGAAAAGCCAATTTCATTCAAGTAACACATGCACAAAGACTTTGAAAAATAACAGTGAGACTCTGGAGAAAAATACTCTAGAATCATCAATTTAGGGATTTATCACTGTTCTTTCCATTTCATATCCTGGATCTATGTACATGAGCATTGAGGCCTCAGTAAAGTACATGAAAAGTTATTGAAAGCACCCAGCAAAAAGCCTAGACAATATTAATTGACCATACATTCCTTGGTTTACTTCTGGGCTCTCTGTTCTGTTCCATT
>NW_006334197.1:0-360 GCF_000327345.1 Myotis davidii
TATTAAAGTGTATTTTGAATATTAATTTGAATATTAATCATTCTTGCCTTATCCTCTAACTTTAGAAATGAACCCAAAATTAAGTTGCAATTCCACTACATAGTCAAGAATTAAGTATAGATGGGGGAATAATAATACCATTTGTAATCCACTCAGTAAAAAACCAAGGTTTATACCCCCAAATAATTTTAATCCTTTCTGCAATTCTAAAGCCTGGGTAATCGTTCTCTTGGTGAAGTGTACAGTGTAAGTTGTATTAATTAAGGTAAAACTATTCCACTTCTATAGCAAAAACACCCCAGGACAAAGTGACTTAAGTAAAATAAAAGTTTATTCCCCACTATAACAGAGCAGACCAGC
>NW_006334198.1:0-360 GCF_000327345.1 Myotis davidii
TCTCTGCTATGTAACCAGCCTCAAGAGCAGAGCCTTCCCGGGTTCGCCCTGAGACTGGTGCAAATCATCAGTCTCATCGTTACCAATAAACAGTGCTGACAAGGTGGTACAAACTGCCATGAAACTCCTTGGACCTACGGTTACAAAGCAACACACTTGTAATCAGTATTTTCATTCCTTGACCAGTGGTCAGTGCCAAGAACTTTAGCAAAACAGCTCAGAGCAATTCTAGGTCTGCTGGACTCAACTCTCACAACACAGTCCTAATTTAGTGAAAATTACTCACAGGCCTGTGATCGATGTTTTTATTAGAAATAACACTGAAAAGTGTTTTTTCATTTAAAATTATTTTTATAGCCC
>NW_006334199.1:0-360 GCF_000327345.1 Myotis davidii
GCACAGGAGGACACCCAACCAACTGAGCCACACAGGCCAGGCAAAGTATCCTCTTAAAGGCAATGCCTAGATCAAGTCTTAAGCAATATGTTAGCCAGGTGTAGGCATGGGTAAAGGTAATGAACAGGGGAAGTTGATGATGAGGCATTGAAGATTGTGAAGTTTTATCGGTTATGCTTTTGTTTGTTTTATAGTTATATTGAGATACCATTGACATAAAGAATTGTGTAAGTTTAAGATGTATAACATAATGATTTGATACATATTCTATACACTAACAACAAAACAATTAAAATAAAATAATCTACTTTATAATAAAACCAGAGGTCTGGTGCATGAAATTTGTGGACTTGGGGGGGG
>NW_006334200.1:0-360 GCF_000327345.1 Myotis davidii
AAAAAAAAAAAATTTTTTTTTCCATAAAAATTTGTACTTTTAAAAGGGATTTAGGGGTTTTTTTTGGTTCATTCTGTCATGATAGTTCTTTCCAATAATGTCTTTCTCATCTAACTTAACGATGGAAAGGTAAGTAATGATTTAGTCACCAAGAAAGTAAAGGTATTAACATGTAATAAAATCTTTTGAAAAAATATATACTAAAAGTAATATGCCTTGGATGAAAATTAGTAAACACACTGTGTTTTATTAAGAATTTGATTGAAACATTTAGTAACTGTTTTATGAAAGTATATTTTATTCTTTCTGGTATTTGGTCACTCCGTGTCTCTTTTTTAAAAAAATAAATCTTTTTTTTTT
>NW_006334201.1:0-360 GCF_000327345.1 Myotis davidii
TTATAAGATTGTATAGAATAAAAGTAAAGAGAGAAAAAGGAGAAATCATATAAACATAGGTGAAAAACTTCACCTCTGTGCTACGTGCAGACGAGTGATTAAAAATACCTTTTTTATTTTGTTAAGGATAAAACTCATAATGGTTTTCCATTTCTCATTTTGAAATAAGTGAATTCACCTACCCTAACTGTATGCTTTAAGAGAAAATGCATTCCATAAGCTAGAATTTCTTAGGCTGTGTGTTTCATATATACCGCTGGCGGCATTAAGAAAATGACACATTTGGTTTTCTTATTAGTGAAGTGGTTGGTCAAGAATGGAGCCACAGCCCTGGCCAGTTTGGCTCAGTGCATAGAGCAT
>NW_006334202.1:0-360 GCF_000327345.1 Myotis davidii
TTTCCCTTTGCTGTGCTTCTCATGTAAAATGCAAAAGATATAGTCCTACAACAACTGCTCACCTGTCCCTGTCTCATGATGAAAGCCAGGCACTGGAGCCAAGGTGTAGAGAGAATAAGTTATAGAAAAAGAATGAGAGAGCCACATCCTTCCTCTTCATTCTGTCCTTCCCTGTCCTTCTCTGGTTGGCACATGTGAGCAGTGGTACTTTCTGTCATGCCTAATGTTCCTGTGTTCTCTTTGTCCTTAACATTGTAAGAATTAATGACTTTTTCCCCAAATGTTCCTTTCAACTTGCAGTTTAACATTTTCTTTATTTCAGAAGACTTTCATATCTACACTAATAAAAGAGAAACATGG
>NW_006334203.1:0-360 GCF_000327345.1 Myotis davidii
ATCCACTGAGCCAAACTGGCTAGGGCTGTAATTAATTTTGAACTTGTCATTTGTCACAAGCTATCAGATTTTAATATACCATTATTTACCTTTTAGTGTCTGACCTACTATATTGTGGTAACTCACTTCTCAATTATACAAATATACAAAAATAATGCAGCATGACCAGTGCAGTTTACCCCCAGGAATGCACTGTTAATCTAGCTATTGAAAACCCATTAATGAAATTTTCCATGTTATTAGACCAAACAAGAAAAACCATATGAGGATTGCACTAGATTTAGAGAAAGCATTTGAGAAAATTAAAATTTATTTATAATAAACTCAGCCAAGTCAGAGTAGAAGAAAGCTTACTCAATC
>NW_006334204.1:0-360 GCF_000327345.1 Myotis davidii
GGGAAAAGAATTTCATGAGGTCCCATTGGGAGGAGGGGGGTTTTGTGGAAAACTTTATTGATGGTGCAAAATTAAGGGGATTCCCTCCATCCATCCTACCATGGAAGGAGTCCAATCTTGTTTTTGGCAAGGCTAGTATAAAGGCCACTGCTCAGAATTTCTCTTCTATATTAAGGCACAGCCCAGTCCAGCATTTAGCTAGCTTAGCTTGTGTTCCCAGCTGCATTCTATTGTGTGTGGTGTCCACATGGCCATGAGCCATGCAGCTGCTAGAGCCACATGGTGAGCAAATGCAGATCATGGAGCAAACAAGAATAATGGGGAGCCAGAAGGCAAGAGAGCGGGAACTAGCTGTCTGGG
>NW_006334205.1:0-360 GCF_000327345.1 Myotis davidii
AAAAAAATCTCTGCTCAGTAACGGTAACAAAGCTAAGAGATTATTCACATCAGCTAGCAAAATATTCATGCCATTCCGATTTCAGAATGTTCTTTTCCCTTCCCATTCAAATGTGACCAACCATGTGGACTTTGTTCTACTTCTGAGTACCCAATACCTCTTATTTTTCTTGTACCCATTCATATGTTCTCTCTGGACAACAAACACCCCAAGTATATTAATGCAGACACTCATAACATGCCAGGCACTGCTCTAAGCACATTGCATATATAATAATTTATTTAATCCTCCCCCAAACTCTATGACATAGAGACTATTACTTCCATTTTATACTTGATGGCACTGAGATATTGATACATT
>NW_006334206.1:0-360 GCF_000327345.1 Myotis davidii
TGAGCTGTGAGGTGGACCCAGAGGGTCATTAGCATCATTCTTCTGAGCATTTACGCTATGGCAGTGCTTCTGTTGTAAACAGGACTCTTCATTATCTGCAGGTGCCCAGCAGGAAGACAAAGAAGGGCAAAGATGCTGATGAGAATTTTCCCAAATTGCACAGAATAGCAGAAATAACCAGAACACAGTCTGAGGCCTGGGCATGAATACCATGAATGCCAATGGGTAAGCCACTTACGTGATAGACAGTTTCCATTTCTTTGTAGGAGAGATCCACGAGCTAATGCCAATGTTTGATATGCGTCCTTTGGATTTTAAAAAATTAATTTAGCAGTGAGGTCTCTCTGGATGCATCTCCAA
>NW_006334207.1:0-360 GCF_000327345.1 Myotis davidii
TAGGTCGATGCTCAACCACTGAGCCACGCCTGGTCACAGGGCATTAGATCTGGGTGGGACCTTTACAGCCTGCAGGCCCTTCCTTTGTCATAGGCCTGGAAAGGTAAAAGTGTCTCGTTCTGGTTCAAAGAAACTTTAGGGACAGAACTGGAACTAGAAGGCTGACAGCATCCAGGAACAACAGTTACCATGTTGACCTTTTTCTATGTGAATATTTTATAAACAAGTACATGAATGTAAGAACATACAGTTTCAGAATTAGAATTCAGCTGTGCTTTTTTTTTATGTCCTATTGTGAGCATCTTGCATACCTTAGAAGGCGTATTGCCACCCTATCCTATATAATAAAAGGCTAATATG
>NW_006334208.1:0-360 GCF_000327345.1 Myotis davidii
TCATCAAATAGACCTAGGCTTCTATCCTGATTTGTAATAAAGGCTCATAAAATATGTAAGTTTTTAAAATTCTTATGCTTTTTAGTATTAATTCCCAACTACAAGGGTTATTAATGAACAGAGGAATAGAGATCTAGCTTGAACCATCAAGCTATAAACAAAGTTTACCCTAACTTTTATTCGAATTCATATTAAGTTGTTTATGGTTTATCCAAATAGCAATTGTACTGTTCTTACCTGCACATGAGAGACTGAGGGAAAAACAGACCCCAGTAATAGTTATTTGTTCATGTTTTGTAATGACATATCTCTCAATCATCCATGTCATTTAAAGCATAACACCTATCTTGTTTGTGTATC
>NW_006334209.1:0-360 GCF_000327345.1 Myotis davidii
TGGATATTCAGGGGAACTTGGCTGTCACCTATTAAAATATATAATAAAAAGTTAAAACCAGGTTAAAATGGGTAGCAATGGAAATCTTGAAGAGAAGGGGAGAAAAAAGCAAAAAGCAGCCTTTTCCTTGATATTTCTAATTAATATGTAAGCATCAGGTATTTTTAGCATCGGTTGGTAATTTCCTGCCCTGCCCTACTTATCTCCCTGAATCATTGCTCAGTCCCAGCAAGGATGGCCCTCTTCAAGTTTAGCTTTACAGTGAATGAGGAGTGGTTCTAGGACTGGAACAGTTCCCCCAAATTGCAAGGTCAGATATAGCAAGGTTTTGTAATGGAGAGTGGATTCCGTTCCATTCCA
>NW_006334210.1:0-360 GCF_000327345.1 Myotis davidii
GTAAATGCATATTAAGACTTTTACTTTACCAATAGATACATCTCCTATAAATTATTTTATGTGTTTTTAGACCAATATTTGTGAATTTCTTATGTTACTCTGGGTTGGGTTACTTGTTTTACTTTAGGAATTTCAGAAGTGCTGTCATTTCTAGAGCAGTCCTAAGTGGGTGGTTATAATCAGGTACTAAAGTCACACTACTGAGATTCTAATATTTTCTTTGTCATTTAATAGCTGTTAATCCTGGGCAAGTTATTTAAACTCTGTGTATCAGTTTGTTCTCCTCTAAAATAACAGACTATGGCCATTTATTATTTTTCAGCAAAACCCTTTTACTTTTACTTTTTAGAAATGGGTTTT
>NW_006334211.1:0-360 GCF_000327345.1 Myotis davidii
AAATAAATCTTAACAAAAGTAGAGCTGTGTTAAGTTGTACAATGTAATTATCATTAACCATCTTGAGGTCTATTTCTTGGGTTAAAAACACATTTTCTTTTTAAGCCTTTGAAGTAAGTCCTTCCACTGAGCACAGAGGCAGTGCAACATAGTTGTTAACAGCATAGTGTTAAGTGGAGTCAGCAGTCTGCTGTTTGGAAGCTAGCTTCACCACTTTCCACCTGCGTGACCATGGCCCATTACTAGCCTCACTGTCACTCTTCCTCCATCACAAAGGGAGAATACTTCACAGAGCTCTTGTGAAGGTTCAGGTGATAACATATATTTTAGAAAGTTTAGTGCTTTTCCTCCCCATTCTTA
>NW_006334212.1:0-360 GCF_000327345.1 Myotis davidii
ACCACCTCCTCTGTGTGGTTCATTCCATGTCTCTCCTTGGGGGGCCCTCTCTCTCTCACCCCTAAAATAAACCTTTATACACAGACACACAATTTACAGTCAGCAACACTCACAGAGATACAGTTTTTACAGAAACACAGACATCCCCCTGAGACACGCATAATGAGACTCGCGTGTGTACAAACACACACATACTGACATGCACACACACAGACATGCACACAGGCAGACAGGCACACAGCAAGGCATGTACATACAGACAGATATGCATAAAGACAGACATATGCATGCAGACACATATATGTATACAGAAAGACATCCACACAGATAGACATGCGCACGGGAAGGCATACGTATGGA
>NW_006334213.1:0-360 GCF_000327345.1 Myotis davidii
AAAAACACTATCATGTGCCAGTTGCTGGAGAAAACTGTCCCTGCTCTCAAGACAAGGAGAAGCTTGATAGACAGAACACAAAAGTACAGTGTTACATATATACAAGGTGCTATAAGAGGAGCAGAGAGATGAAGGGCCTAAAATCCTGAAAAGGTCAGACAGGTCAGATATGCTTCATGAGGAGATGATATTTTAGCTAAGTCTTGCTCGAAGGATGATCGATTGCTACAAAGATGTAAAAATGGATGGCACATTTTCTTAGGGGCAGAAAGAGAATATTGGGGACTAGCTAGTTGTTATAAGAAATGAAATAAGAATTACTAACCATGCTCTGTTTACCATGATTGTTTTGTTCTGATT
>NW_006334214.1:0-360 GCF_000327345.1 Myotis davidii
CAAAGCCTGTGATCTTTATGTTACCACACTGCCTAACCTTGACATCTTCCTGAAACACGAGTGGAACTTGTTCCTCCCTTATCACACACTCTCAGTGGTTTCCCAGTGCATTCTGCAGGTGGATGACCTGTTCGTCGCTTTCTTCATCCTGCTCCCATTAGCATTTTCATCCGCACCACATTCTTATCTTGCTCATTTCTCCAAACTGCCATGTGTATACATATTTTCATGCCTTTGCCATGCTGTTTCCTCGTCCTGAAGTACACTTTCTATCTCCCTTTCCTCCCACCTCTAAAATGTTAATCACCTTTCAAAACCTAGCTCAAATGTGTGTATGTGTGTGTGTGTTTGTGTGTATGT
>NW_006334215.1:0-360 GCF_000327345.1 Myotis davidii
GAGTGTGGCACATCTTCACAAGCACTTGTTTGATTGCAGTTTATTTGTGGTTCTTTGCTTTTGTGAAATCACTTTATACTAACAATAAACCTGTCATTTATTACTTCAGTTAGTTTGAGTGGGCTTATGTTCAAAGCATAAAGAAAAAGCATCTTGACTAGAAAAACATTTTATATTTGGATAAGTGAGAAAATTGCAGGAAGATACTTCATGTGGAGAGACAGAAATAAAAGACAGATCTGGGGATATGGAAATTTGTAAAGCATGCTTGTGAATATGAAGGGCATGTATCTATAATAGAGGTATTTCTTTTGTTGTTTTTTAGTTTTTATTTCATAACTAGAGGCCCAGTGCATGAAA
>NW_006334216.1:0-360 GCF_000327345.1 Myotis davidii
AAAAAAAAAAAAAACCAACTAAGTTTGAATTTCAGGTAAACAATGAATCTTTTTTAGTGTATGTCCATTTGGCATCTTATATTTTATCTGTCAACCCTAACTTTATTGTAAACATTGTTATTAGCTAAATCCAATGTTTTGTGGGAGAGATGAGATCATAGACACACACATATATTCACATAAAACTTGGAAATATCTCAAAGTAAACATTTTGAATTTTAAAACTGTATTAAAACAATTTCAAATCACATTTGTACTGCTTAGTTCCCGTTATGTAAAAGGAGAAAGATTGTGAAATGCAACCTACACAGTACAATGCATTTCAAAATCTTTCTCCTTTTACAATCCATTTTAAAAAAT
>NW_006334217.1:0-360 GCF_000327345.1 Myotis davidii
GGTTGGGGGCAGGAAGTAAAACCAGGAATCCAACTAGGTGGAGTTATTAAAACAACCCAAATGGGCAGACACAGGGGACATGAGCTTTAAAATGTATGGATATTGCTCAGACAGACAGCGTACAGAAAACCAATCACAAGGCAGCACGGTGTATAAACCAATCCCAAGGGTGTTGCTGAGAGAACTCTTTAAAAAGACCATCAGGAGCTAACAAGGCTGTATCCACCCCCTAAAGTAAAAAGCCCGAGCTTCCTCCCTCCCGTCTCTCTCCAGGGCACATTAGATTCTTGGCTTGACGACAGGAGACTGCTACTCTGAGCCCATGTGGCTTATGGGGCTCTACACATGGACAAATTGACT
>NW_006334218.1:0-360 GCF_000327345.1 Myotis davidii
AATATATTTTAAAAAAAGAAAGAAAATGTGGTACATACCCAACGGAATATTATTCAACCACCAAACGAAGGACATCTTGCCATTTGTGATAATATGAATGGCTCTTGAAGGCATTGTGCTAAGTGAAGTAAGTCCGACAAATAACATCATCTCACATATATGTTCAATTTAAAAAAACAAAACAAACCCATAGACTGATGGTTGCCAAAGGCAGGCGTGGGAGGTGGGCAAAATGGGTAAAGAGGGTCAAACGATACAAATTTCCAGTTATAAAACAAGTCACGGGGATGTAATGCACAGCATGGTGACTATTGTACATTTATTTTGCCTCACCCAAGGGTATTTTTCCATTGATTTTGA
>NW_006334219.1:0-360 GCF_000327345.1 Myotis davidii
AATTGTATGGAGGAATATCTGGGTTTAATAAGTTGATCTAGGGGATACCCTTTCTGGAGCCGACTTAATGACTTCCTGGTGCATCTAGAACACATAACTTTTCTTCAGTGTTCTCTGCATCAATACTAACTGGATTAGTTATGTATTGCTGCTATAATAAATCACCACAAGCTTAATGGTGATTAAAACAACACAAATTTATTTTACAGTTTTGTGGACCAGAAGTGTGAAATAGGTCTCACTGGGTTAAAATCAAACTGTCAGCAGGGCTGAATTCCTTCTGTAGGACCTAGCGGAGAATTCATTTTATTGCCTCCTAGAGGCCACCAGCATTACTTAACTTGTGATATTATTATTATT
>NW_006334220.1:0-360 GCF_000327345.1 Myotis davidii
GACCCTTTAGTCTGCAGGCCAATGCTCTATACAATGATCCAAACCAGTCAGGGCCTTTTCTCCACATTCTTGCCAGCACTTGATTTATTGATAATTGCCATTCTGACTGGTGTGCAATGATATATCTCATTGGAGTTTTTATTTGCATCTCTCTATGATAAGTGACCGTAAGCATTTTTTCATATGTCTTTGGCCATATGTATCCTCTTTGGAGAAGTATCCATTTTTTTTATATGAATGTTTGTCATTATGGTGTTGAGTTGTATAAATTCTTTCTATATATTGGAGATTATCCCCTTATTAATGAGTCATTGGCAAACATGTTCTCCATATGGTGGGCTCCCTTTTCATTTTGTTGAT
>NW_006334221.1:0-360 GCF_000327345.1 Myotis davidii
AATCAATAAAATATATTTTTTTTAAAAAATGGTAATCATTACCCGAGGTAGAATTAAGTTCATTTCCTCACAGTATACAATGCAGAAAAATGTTGTTTTCCTTAATGGAAATCAAATTGCCTATCACAAAGGAAATGAAAGAAATCCTTTTAAATGTGCTGTTACTGCTACATCCCAGTCATTTATGATTTGTGGTCATTCTTTCTTTTAAAATTCTCACAGAGGATGTTTGATTTTATTTTTTACTAGAGGTCTGGTAAATGAAAATTTATGCACTCAAGGGGGACCCTCAGCCTGGCCTGCGCCCTGGCAGTCCAGAACCCCTCAGGAGATGTCCACCTGTTGGCTTAGGCCTGCTCC
>NW_006334222.1:0-360 GCF_000327345.1 Myotis davidii
TTATTTACAAAACAACAATACCAGCAACAGCAACAATTCCAGGCGAGGCTGGAAGCTGCAGAAATGGCCACAATCACAGCAAGGACTCCGTAGCCCACAAGTCATGATATTTGCTACAACATGATGAACCTTGAACACATCATGCTCAGAATCCAGTCACAAAACACAGCATTTATGATTTCATTTATGGGAACATCCAGGATAGGCAGATCCATGGATTAGTGGTTGTCAGGGGTTGAGGTATGTGGCCTGTCAGTGGTATGTCAGTGGTAGCAAGAATGAGGACTGCATGATATTGTGTACAAGATTTCTTGCTTTTGTTGTTGTTGTTAATCTCCACCCGAGGATATTTTTCCATTG
>NW_006334223.1:0-360 GCF_000327345.1 Myotis davidii
AGATTAAGACAAAACAATATGGCCAGATCACCTAAATTTCTAGAAGAGCAGTCTGCTGGTGAACTCTAAATGATTTGGCCAGAAGACCACGCTTCTGTCGTTAAATCTGGCCAACCCAAAGGCCCAATTAATTCCACTATATATTCCTTGATTTGCATAAACCTGGGTTTATTTACAACCCTTTTGCCCTCTTTCTGGGAGGTAAAGGCCAGGAAATGAAAGGTTATTTTCTGCTTGGAAGGTCTTGTAAGAAGAACTTGATAGCTTCACACCAATGTGCCCCATTCATAATCACAACACCTAACAATGAACTGGCTGTTCAGAGCTGCTTTAAATTCAAATAGGAAGAGAAAGAGCATC
>NW_006334224.1:0-360 GCF_000327345.1 Myotis davidii
GTGTGGAAACTACTCCAGGCTGGGGAAAGAATCACCAAAGCAGTTGGAGAAATTTCTAGAGATCACACAAGACCAGAAATAGTTCATCTTCCCACCAGCGAGAGTGGAGGATTTTCATAAGACATAGGGCATTGAATAGAGTACTCAGTAGTGGAGCGAACTTAGCTCTAGTTCTTTCCCATCTAACAATGTAAAAAGCTAGCTTGTATTGGATCAAAATGTTTCTAAATAACTTAGCTGCATCACAAAACTGAGCTCAAGAATACTTAAAGAAAATTATTTACTCAAACAGAAAACTTCATAATATCTGCATTGAATAAAAAATTCTCAGGCTGAAACCGGTTTGGCTCAGTGGATGGA
>NW_006334225.1:0-360 GCF_000327345.1 Myotis davidii
GCTCTATCCACTGAGCCACACCGGCTGGGCTGGAGCCAGGGTTTGACAAGCACAGCCCTCGGGACGGAAGGAGACTGCAGCCGTCCGGGTGGGGGGCTGGGGGGTGCTGAACCCCAGTCCCCACAGGGGTGCTCCCTGCCACCCCCCGGAACCCGTGACCGTGTTACTCACCTTCATGAAAAAAGTCACTGGCAGGTGTGATTAAGGATCGTGAGACGGGGTGCCCCCTGGGCCACCTCAGTGGCCGATGGAACCACAGACCCCACAAAAGGGACGAGGGAGGTCAGGGTCAGTGTAGCAGCCGATGGGACGTGGAGACAAGACGAGGAAGGATGCAAGGGCGGGGCCAGGAGCTGAGCG
>NW_006334226.1:0-360 GCF_000327345.1 Myotis davidii
TCTATCTTTCTTTATCTGGGGTTCAGAAAAGGGCCTAAACCCAGAGTAATGCCAATAAATGTTGTTGACTAAATGAACAGATGATTGCCAGTATGGTCCCAGATTCCCTGGAACCATAAACAAACATTTATGGCTTTACAGACATTGAGACAGCTGGGCTTAATGACCTAGGCAAGAAGTTTGAAGAGAGTCCACAATGGAGCATTCTCAACCTAGTCAGAGTATAGCCTGCTATGCACAAGAACTATAATGTAGCACTGTCCAATAAAACCTTCTACAATGATGGACATGTTCAATATCTGTCATGTCTAAACAGTTGCCACTAGGCCCGTGGTCGGCAAACCGCAGCTCACAAGCCAC
>NW_006334227.1:0-360 GCF_000327345.1 Myotis davidii
GGGGATATGAAAAATCACTTTTAATCAGAAATACTAAAGCCAAGAGAAAAAATGGACCCCAAAACCCTGCAAAGTAGTGAAATCACAGCTGGTTTAACTCAATATAGAAATAGAAGAAAAAGACACCATATCCAAAATAAAGACTAAATGACAAAGGGCCCAAGAGAGAGTAGATTCATATTGAAATATAATAAAAGGCATCAAGAAAAAGTGGCAAAAGGACTAAAGTGGGTTAGAGAGAAAGTAGTAGAAATGGAAAATAGGAAAAGTAGGAATAATACTCATTATATCAGAGTCCTTGAAGAAAAATCAAAACACTAGCCCTGGTTAGGTGGCTCAGTTGGTTGGAACATCATCCTG
>NW_006334228.1:0-361 GCF_000327345.1 Myotis davidii
GACTCATAGATACAGAGAACAGACTGATGGTAGGGAGCATAATCACTATGCTATACACCTGAAATTAATACTGAATGATATTGGATGTCAACTGTAATTGAAACAAAATAAAAAGGAAAACCAATTAGATTCAAGTAAGGAAAAAACTGAATTCCAAAATCACGTAAGACAAATTGTGTAAATAAGAAGTAAAAACATATTAATACAAAGCATGAATAAATATCACAATACATACATCCACAAGAAAAAATAGCCATTTAATCTGTGAGAATTAATCTATGCCAACTGAGTGGCAATGAATAGATTGGAATCTTTATTTTTGTGTGTCTGTTACTCCTCACCCAAGGATATTTTTCCATTG
>NW_006334229.1:0-360 GCF_000327345.1 Myotis davidii
GTCTCCAAGAGAAGATCAGAGTGAAGGACCAACCGGTTGTCTAACTGAACAAACCGGGTGCCTCTACCCCCCATTATCCATCTGGTCCAGTTCCTCACATCAGCTGTGTTAACTGGACTAGGCTATCCATCCTGCAATGTTATGTCCTATACATTATATTCGAAACTTCTGGGACCAAAACCTCAGGGTGTGCACATGGGCCGGTTAACAGCTTCTGGAAGTGCAGCACGTATTCTTGGACCTGTGTTCATCAGCCAAGTGTATACTTCCTGGGCCCACGATGGGCATTCAGCCTTGTTGTGGAATAGCTGTGCTCACCATCATACTCCTGGGAGTGGTTTACAGGAGACTCACTGCTTT
>NW_006334230.1:0-360 GCF_000327345.1 Myotis davidii
TTTCTTTGATTACAAAATCCGAATTATTAACTGGTACATCTGGTATATATAGTGCAGTGGCATGCCAGTCATTTCCTGAAGACCAGCTGTCACAGAAGAGGGTCAAAATCCGCAGTCTTGCATGTGAGTCAGTAAGTGCTAAACCTGGCATCCTATTATGTTGGCGTCTGACTGATCTGCATCCTGGGTAGAGTCTTTCCAGGGCTGGCTCTTCCCTCTCCTCCCCATGGGAGGAGTCCAGTCTCTGTGCTTGAGTTTCTGTCCTCGCTCTAGGCTAGCGTCCTGGGACTTGGCTCCACTCTCTCCCTCTCTGGAGGGAGCACAGCCTTTTCACAGTACTTAAGCTCAGTTCAAACGATC
>NW_006334231.1:0-360 GCF_000327345.1 Myotis davidii
TCTTGACTGATGGCCAATATTTCCTGCATCTCTCTGTTGAAGAGGGTTCTGAGACCATCATCCGGTCTGAAAGGGGAAGGTTGCTATAGTCAAATACCAAGTTATGTTCTGCATATATAATGTAGTGTTGGGAATACCATCCCTATGATAAGGTTGGCCTAAGACAATGATCCCCCCAACATTCATTTATATCAATAACACCTTGAGGGATTTTGAAAATACAGATTTCTGGGCCCTACTCCCCACGGAGTTTCTGATTAGTATCCGTGGGGTATGGTCTAAAATTGGGAGCTTTTTCAGGTGTTCAGATGATGATGATGCTACTAGTTTGGGATGAAACTTTGAAAACAAATGATCAAG
>NW_006334232.1:0-360 GCF_000327345.1 Myotis davidii
AAATAAAAATCAATCAAATTCCTGGAAAATGGAGAGGATGATGCAAATTAAATACTAGATGTTATCAATAGCATCTATTCAATTCCTTATCTCGATAGCTGCTCACAATGAAAAGCACTGGTGGGTGGGTGTCTCTACTGATGTTAGGTCAAGTTCTACTGTATCAAGGCAATCACAGAGACCACGTGTCTTAGGTACCCCCTGTGCTGAGTCAGCATGTACTAAAGGTCTCATAGGAGAAATCTCAAATGCATCATGTCCCAAAGCTGAAGTCTTGGCTTTCCTACACTAATCTGCTCCACCCACATTCTTTCCCTTCATTGTTGACTTATTTCACTTAGAATAATGCCCTCAAGGTCC
>NW_006334233.1:0-360 GCF_000327345.1 Myotis davidii
GGCTTTTGTATATATAGATTTGTTGATGCTATTTCGAGTGGTACTATTTTATAAAGGTTATTTTCTAAATTGTTGCTGGTATTATGAAAACGAAATAGGGTTTTATAACTATTTCATATTCATAAACATAGCTAAATTTAATATTGTGTAGATTATTTTAGCTATTTTTTAAAAATCATATTAAAGGAGGTCCTAGTATGCTAAGTATTCTTAAATTATTATAAAAGTATGTCAACTTTTCTGAAACATTTTCTGCATTTGCTGAGGGCACATGATGTTTTCTTCTTCCTCATTTTCTTAATGTGATGAATTAGGCTAATTGATTTTTTAAAATAAAATGTTATTGATTTCAGAGAGGAA
>NW_006334234.1:0-360 GCF_000327345.1 Myotis davidii
AAGTCTATTGGTGCCATTTTCCCAATAGCATTTGCTCATTTCATGTCTGTGTCACATGTTGGTAATTCTCCCACTATTTCAAACATAGTGCAAACATAGATTTATCAGCCCAGGGAAACCCAAAAGTTTGTGTGACTCAGTTTATTGTGATATTTGCTTCATTGAGGTGGTCTGGAAGAGAACCTGCAGTATCTCCGAGTTGTGCCTATATTCTGATTTAGGAAAAAGGGAGAATGAATGTTTGCAAAGATTTTAAAGTTTTTTCTCTCTTTTCCTATAGAAAGAAGTTTTGTCTCTACTGATGAGAGAGCTAGTTATGCCAAAAATGAAGAAAACACAGTAAGAGATTTCCTTTGTCAA
>NW_006334235.1:0-360 GCF_000327345.1 Myotis davidii
TGAAAAACAACGTCCATTGTAAGTGCGCATACAGAGACAGCAGGTTATACAAACCTGTAATTTTATCGGCTTAATTCTAAATGGTTTAAAAGTAAAGCATTTTAATGAAACATGGAAAAGTAAAAGAAGCTGAAATAGTGCAAATGTAACTTTTAACATGGATTTATGTGCAGAAGCACTGATACTTAAACAATCTACCCAAAACATCAGCCCTGCCCCCACCTCAGCTCTCTGTGGGCGCACGGGGGCGTCTGAGCAGAGGTGACAGGCAGTGTGGCTCAGTGAGCAGGAACTGAATCAGTCAAAGGATCGGGACCTGCTTTCTGGAGTTTTGAAAAATAATTGTAATCAGCCCTAACC
>NW_006334236.1:0-360 GCF_000327345.1 Myotis davidii
AAAAAAAGAAAGAAGATGGCATGATATGACATAAAGAAAGCCTTAAAAACTCTACAAAACAACAACAAAACTGTTAGAACTAATAAACCATTTCAGTAAAGTTTCTTGTTATAAAATTAATATGCAATGTAGTTTGAAATCAAGAATTGTAATGCTTTCAGCTTTGTTCTTATTTCTCAGGATTTCTTTGGCTATTGGTGTATTTTGTGACTTTATCTGAATTTTGTTTGTGTTTGTGTTTTTCCTATTTCTGAGAAAAAGTGGCATTGGGATTTTAATAAAAATTGCACTGAAGCTGTAGATGAATGAAATTGTCATCTCAACAATATTAATTCTTCCAATAATGATCACAGCTGAAAA
>NW_006334237.1:0-360 GCF_000327345.1 Myotis davidii
TTTTTGTGCACCGGGCCTCTAGTCTACATATAATATTCTATTTGGCCTTGTTTTGTCTCCAACATAATCTTATTTCTCTTATCTTCCAAAAATGTTAAGCTTCTCTCAATTTCTTTGATGTCCTCAATTTCTTTCAGGCTCTTTGTAATTCTATTTTATTTATTTGTTGCACCTGTGGTTCAATCTGCTTTTGTTATAATTTCTTCAACCATTCTCTTGACCAATCCCCTCCCCCTCTTCATATTCCAGCTTAAATGTTATTTCCTCAGAGAGGTTATTCTCTGATTCTGTAGGTTCTGTAAGAACCAAATAGAATGTACTTTTATAGCAATTGCTATTTTCTCTTTGGAACCATATTAT
>NW_006334238.1:0-360 GCF_000327345.1 Myotis davidii
CACACAAAAGTCAGTTGTCACTATTTCCAAAGCTAAGAAAGTGAATGGGCACTTCATCATTTTCTGTTTTCCCCTTCTCATTCAACCATTTATCCGATGTACATAACACACATTCAATAAATACTCAGAGGGCATTGTTCTAGCTGTTGTACAATAAAAAGAGAGCAAGAGAGAACCCTCTTTAGCAGGAAGAATCCAAAAATGACCTCCCAATATTTTCTACCCTAATCCCTGGGACTGTGAATATGAAATATATTTTGATTATGTTCCTTATGAGGCAGAAGAGATTTTGCAGATATAATTAAGAGTACTAATCTGCCCTGGCCCATGTGGCTCAGTTGGTTGAGTGTTATCCCATGC
>NW_006334239.1:0-360 GCF_000327345.1 Myotis davidii
TCTCCGGGCTTTGAATGGCCTCGTGGCCTCTGTCATTGCAGATACACAGATGATCCTGACTTCACAGCCCGAGTACCGTGGTCGATAGATGATGCTCCCGGGGCTGAGGAGAGGGCCCTGCCAGCATCCATGTGGGCCTGGGAGGGCGCCAGCCCCTGGCGGGGAGTGGAGAGGAGTCTCTGCTGATGAGGAGCGTGGAGAGTGTCTGTGGGCAGGACTGGGGGTGTCTCCTGTGGCTGCACCTGTGACTCAGGCAGGGACCCCCCTGGGCAGCCACCCTCGTCCCTGCACACACACTGGGAAAAGGCGGTTCCTTCTCTATTGCTCTGGACCTGAGGCTGGATGTCCGTGATCATGACT
>NW_006334240.1:0-360 GCF_000327345.1 Myotis davidii
AAGAAATAGCAGATGAAGGAAGTGTGAAATGGCTCTAGAAGGGTAAAAGGTAGAACAGACAGAAGTGTAGGAAGGCCAAGTTCAAATGGAGCACAGGGGCTCTTTGTGATTGACTTGTCTCTGCTATGGGGACATGAAATAGAGCATCACTAACCAACAAGGCCGGTGACTTAAAGGACAAACCAGGTGTCCTCTTTTCAGGCCATGGTATACATGAATTTTCAAGATATTTCAAGTTGTATTAGGGAATTCTATGCTACATCAATTCCTTGGGCACACACTGAGATATTAAGATTCCTATTGCTTGTGCAATGATCAATAAACTAGATTCCTTAGACTCAAATAAAGGAAGAGAGTCCC
>NW_006334241.1:0-360 GCF_000327345.1 Myotis davidii
GAGGACAGGGTTTCTTCTGGAGGAACGGCTGCTGGAGACCATATTACCAATAGCCTGACCTTTTATACCCAGCCGCGTGACCTTGTGGTGTCCGTAACTATAGCTGGAGAACCCTTTTTTAGGCCCTTCCTTTTTCAGGCCGCCATCCTCCCAGAAAGGACAGCCTTTGCTGCATCGAGATGGGGTGAGACACAGAACCCCTCTCTTCCCTCACTAGCTACACAGCTGCTTCTGTACCTAGTATGTCTCCGTTTGTTAACCTAATTAATTTGGGATCAATTCTGATGGGCTGAAGTCATGGCTCTGGGTGTGGTCCCTTCCTTCCTCACATCCGCTGGTCGTCGGCGAGTCTGCATCCAC
>NW_006334242.1:0-360 GCF_000327345.1 Myotis davidii
TATGTAATATTTTAATTTCATATATGCACTATGTATTATGTGTTGCTAAATCTGTCCATTGAATGTTTAATTTCAACTGCTACTTTTAAAAATGTATAGGATTAAACATGCTTTTTAATATTCTTATCTGATAATTCAAGTATTTGAAGTGTTTTGAGTCTGTGCTATCTTTTGTTTCTGCTGCCTCTTACACATGGCCTTGATTCCTTGTGTGTTTAGTAATTTTGACTCGTGAGTTGTTTAGTTTTCTTTGGAAATTTATCCATTGAGTGTCTCTGTGTCATGGAATGAAAGAGACAGTTTCCTACAAAGGATATACATTTGCATTTGTTAGGTACCTGGGGCATTACCAGTTCAGAA
>NW_006334243.1:0-360 GCF_000327345.1 Myotis davidii
TTTTTTATCATGTTACCTAAGAACTTAGTGGTAGCTATTTTTTTTAATTCAGATAAAAATATGTAAGTCAAATGACCTTCAATATGATTTTGTTATGTGGTACAATTAAATAAAATAGAAACGTTATAGAATATTCAGCATCTTCAAGTGCATAGTTCATAATCAGGGAAAATATCTCTATAATTTTATAACGGCTATTTACCAATGAGACCATTCACAGGCATAAAGTGGTAACAGATATTCGAACATTCCATTTCTCCACAATAAAACTGTCAATACTGATAACTAGGGTCAATAAAGATGTTAACACAAAATAATATGAGTAGCCTTAGAATATTATAGGAAGAAAAAATAACTTAC
>NW_006334244.1:0-360 GCF_000327345.1 Myotis davidii
CCCAAGGGGTCCCAGATTTGAGAGGGTGCAGGAAGAGCTGAGGACTGGGCCTCTAGTGAACTAAATAAAAGAAGGGGTGACTTCTGTGAACTCAGAAGAAAAGTGGAAGCCAAGCAGTAAATTGATGCAGGATTAAATTAAACATCATAGAATTTCAGAGTAATAATATCATATATAATCCAAACAGAACACTTGATTTGAATAAGATGTCCAGAATAATAGGATCAGCACACCAAAGTGTTATCTTCACTCTTTTTAATGTTTAAAATACTTTACATTTTATCTACCCAAGGAAATTTGCGACTTATAATGCCCATTGATAAGTAATTAACACATTTTAAATGATTATTTTACATAAAA
>NW_006334245.1:0-360 GCF_000327345.1 Myotis davidii
GGGGGAAATTTGGCTGGGCTATCAGGCTCTTCCCTGGCAAGATAGTCTGGCTTCTCCCAGCTCAGCATTCACAAGGGAAATGTGCATACGTGTAGGTTAGGGCTCTTAATTAGGCATATGCCTTGTTCCCTAAAGAGCCAGCTCCTGGGACCAGGTTTCTGCAAACACATTGGTTTGGTTCCTGGTGCCCAGTGCTTTTGAATTGTGGTGCCCTCACATGAACAATAGGTGCAATGGGCCTCTGGGACAGCGGGTCCCCCAGCCTGTGGGGATGTCAGAGTGGTTCCCGGGCCTCGGCATATAGCAGCATGGAGGGAGCTTCCACCCCTCCCAGTGAAATTCTTTCTGTGGCTGCAATTT
>NW_006334246.1:0-360 GCF_000327345.1 Myotis davidii
ATCCATCCATCTATTCACCCACCCTCCCTTTATCTAATCTATCATTTTTATATCACCTAGTAAGTCCCCTCTCTCCATCACTCGTCTCTACCTCTTTCTGCTCTTCTGCACCAATCTCTCTTACCAAAGACTGACATCTATTCTTCCTGATCACAAGACAAAATGTTATCACTGATTCTGAGTTTCCATCTTTTTACTCAGGAACACACAGAGATCTGGACTATTATTTTTAGTGCTAATTCCAAGTTTCACAAGGAAGAAAAGAGCAAAATGGCCTTATTGGTTCAGATATGACACTAAATTCACCTACAGTGTCCAGGGAGGCAGATGGTATTGCAACCACATGACCACCAGAAACCT
>NW_006334247.1:0-360 GCF_000327345.1 Myotis davidii
CCTGGTTCATGGGTCGAGACTCAACCACTGAGCAACACCACCCAGGCTAAACTATTCCTTTACTTTTCTGATAAAAACTACTTGTCTTCACCCTGTAATTGGGACACTGCCTGGGATTCTGCCTAAATCTGTGCTCTTAGAATTGTAATTTTTTGATTCCCCCAAAATGATTGTTGCCTTTCATTTCAGCTTTTTAATGTTAGGTTAACAATACATACAACTCTTTGGGTTCATTATTTCTGATTTTTATATAGTCTTACAAAATCAGATAGATTATATGGGATTATGTCAGGTTTAATGAAATGAAGATTCTATTATTATTTGAGTGTGTGTGTGTGCGTGTATGTGTATATGTGTGTG
>NW_006334248.1:0-360 GCF_000327345.1 Myotis davidii
ACCACAGGTAGTGTAAGTACATAAATATTCTTAAAAGAAAAGGTGGTTTCATAAAATTTTAAGTAATTTATAATTGATTAATAATATTGGATAGGGGTTCAAAGCACATTAAATCAGACCATCCAGGTATGAGCCATAACTTAACTTCTTGCTAGATATGTAGCCGTGGGCAACATTCCTAATCTCTCTGTGCATGAGAATAACAAATATAATAGTAGCTTTACAAAATGTTCTGATATTTAAATGAATTAAATTGTGCAAATCACTTAGAACAATATATAGCAAAACTATGGTATTTCTTACTGTTGTTATAATACAATGCTAATGCTACCTCCTTTTCTCCCGTTCCATTCCCCAAAA
>NW_006334249.1:0-360 GCF_000327345.1 Myotis davidii
ACATGAATATTACACTCAAAACAATCTGTCTAAAATCTTCAGGGAATTAAATAAATCAATTCTGCTTCATTGGCTTTCTTTTTGTTTGGTCTGTTTTCACAAGGAAAGCTTTGTTTTTAGAGATAGATAACATAGAACAAATGTGAGAAGTCCCAAGTGATAAAATTCAACGTGTCATGATAAAGGGGACACTCTTTTATAAATAGCAATGGGTAAACACCATGAAACAAAGACAATTTAAAGATTGTTAAAGCTACTTTGCACAACTTTATGCAAAGAAATTTGAAAATCTAGTTGAAATGGATACTTTTCTAGGATAACACAATTTACCAAATCTGGCCTTTAAGAGATAAAAAAAAA
>NW_006334250.1:0-360 GCF_000327345.1 Myotis davidii
CACAGGTGAATTTTATCAAACATTCAAAGAAGAGCTGACACCTATCTTTCTCAAACTACTCCAGAAAATTAAAAGGAGTGAAGACTCCTAAGTTCATTTTAAGAGGCTAGCATTATCCTCATTTCAAAATCAGATAAGGAAAGGAAGAAAATTAGCCAGTATCCCTGATGAATATAGATTCTAAAATCATCAACAAAATATTAGCAAACCTGATGGAGCAATACATTAAAAAGATCATACACTGTGATAAAGTGGGCTTTATTCCAGGGATGCAAGGTTGTTAAAATACCTGCAAATCAATAAATGTGATACAACACATAACAAAACGAAGGATAAAAATCACATGATCATGTCAATAGA
>NW_006334251.1:0-360 GCF_000327345.1 Myotis davidii
AAAAAAATTATCATCTCAAAGATGCAGAAAGATATCTGACAAAAATCAAACATTCTCAACACACTGGGAATAAAAGGGAACATGCACAACCCGCTGAATGGCATTCAGTGGAAACCTACAATGAACACCATAATTAACAGCCATAACTGAAGCTTTCCCTCTAAGGCTGGTAACAAGGCACAGATGTGCACTCTGGCTTTTGTTCAGCATTTGCTCGAAGTTTCCAGCAAGTACAGTTAGCTGAAAAACACAAACCACTCTACATCAGAAAGGAAGGAGTGTCTTTAATCAGAGATGACATGGTCCTGTTTATAGAAAACTAGTGGACTGGTGCACGAATTTGTGCACACTGAAAGGAAA
>NW_006334252.1:0-360 GCF_000327345.1 Myotis davidii
GGGGGCCACTTAGAGATTTTTTTCAGACAGAAAGCTGCGGATGATTTCTAGGACACACTGTTTGTTTCTACTTGAGGACTTTCATTAAAAGAAAGTAAGGTCTAACTTATTTAACAAGAAGGAAGTCATTCATTTGACAAGTCATTTAAAAACATTAGAATAGGAGTAAATAATTTTGTTCAGTAATGACCTCATCAGAAGAGCCCAAGGACTTTAAAGAGTTAAAACATACATATTCAACACAGTAAGTTTGCTCCAAACACTCATGTAAGTTGTGCATCTAACATGAAGTAATTATGAATTGGAATTTCTACTATTTTTGGCTTCAGTTATTTTATTTGAAATGTGACAAAATTAATA
>NW_006334253.1:0-360 GCF_000327345.1 Myotis davidii
CCCCTTTTCCACAGTCCGGTGAACTTTCTTACTTCCAATTGTAAGGAACTACTAAGAGATAGAATATCCCCCTCCCTCTTAATCAACTGGTTATAGCAAGAAACATTTTCTATTAAAACACTGCAAACATGCTGTCTGCTCATCCTCACCTGTTTGAGTGATTTCCCCTCAAAGTTCTTGCTGACCCTGCTTACTCCTCCCAGAAAAGCATTTTTTCTTTTTGATTTTGAGATGCTTGCATATTCTTAGGTCGGAGTGTTCTGCCCATTGAAACCATGTTTTTAAATAATTTTTCCTCGCCTGATTTTAAATGTGTTTTTATCTAACAACATATTTAGAATATTATGCACAAACAAAAAC
>NW_006334254.1:0-360 GCF_000327345.1 Myotis davidii
CCAATTTTAATTAAATAATTATTAAGAAATGTACAGAAATAAAAACCTATTAGGTTATCTATGTGATGACTAATAGACAATTGATAAAATAGTGTTTTTGAGTTCATTATAAGTTTTGTTTAAGTAACAAGTTGTTTAGATAAAATAGGAAGGGATAGCTTTGACCATGTTCATGGAGTATGTTAATATGCATTCTATATACTATTACTGGAGTCATAATAATAAAAGACAAACAGTTACATTATCAAGAGATTAACATGTGTGATATATAGTTAGCATGCTATACTACATATAGATGGTGTATCACAGAATTATATACTTGGAACATATATAATTTTATTAACCAATGCCATTCCAATA
>NW_006334255.1:0-360 GCF_000327345.1 Myotis davidii
AGAAAATGTTTTGAAAAGTTGAAGATAGGGGTTCAGAACAAGGCACCCTAAGATGTGCTTCAATGGTATGTTGAGCTGAGGCATCAAGACCTTTGGGTTCAAGAGAAACTTCTTCTCTCCACCTGAACTACCTAGAAGAATTTCAATGATGAGCCTGACTTGTGATATAGGTTAAACCAAAAATGACATTTGAACTACCTAGATGGTAAGGAAACTAGTATTTCCTGAACATGTGATTTCCTGGCAACAATATTCTAAAGTCCCAAGGTGCATTACCTCATCCCAGGCTCAGAATGTTTTATTTGCTAAATTTCCCTTTCAGTCTTTGAACCTCTCTTGCATGTGGGGTCTCTGACTCTG
>NW_006334256.1:0-360 GCF_000327345.1 Myotis davidii
TAATCCAAGCAGTCAGCATTGAAGTTAAGCTTCCAGGAGGCAGTTTGGTCCTTATAATCCAAGCAATCAGTGGTTGAGTTAAAACCCAAGCTTGAAGCTCCATATCCCTGGGTGGAGAGAGAAGCTGGGGACTGATTGAGATGGCTGGTAACTGCATTGGTACCCATAGGGCTGAGTGTGGCCCCTGGTCCCGGAAGCTGGTGATGCATAGGGGTCAAATAAGATCCACAGTCCATGCCCCCGAAGTAGGACGTTGAGCCAGCATATCCTTGACTATAACCTGAAGCCTGAGTATAGGTCATGGGATAGGACCTCTGCATGCAGGAGGAGGAGGTGGACAAGGGATCTGACAGTGGGGAG
>NW_006334257.1:0-360 GCF_000327345.1 Myotis davidii
TTGTATCTAATCTTACCTACATGTTATATTTTTCCTTATAGTTAAATGAGGTTGTAGCTCCATAATGAACAATAATATTTCACACAAGTACTTATTACCTGATGTTGTTGGCTGACTGTTTTATTAATGATGCACCATAAATATTATATCAGCATTCTAACATTTGAAATCAATTTGAATTACTTAACAGTAAAATTCGTTCAAGCACTTTCTCACCAAGTATTTGAAGCCAGATGTACTCTCAAACCTCCAATGTGAAGAATTTATTACTTCATTGGGCTTTCTACCCTACCTCTGGACATACTGACAGAAAATATTTTCTTATACAGAATTGAAGAAGAGAGAGAAAGAGATAGAAAC
>NW_006334258.1:0-360 GCF_000327345.1 Myotis davidii
TGTATATTATTGTAATGCTTTGTATATAGTATTTCAATGCATGAATGGACCGTACTTTAAGAACTTAGGTTATTTTCAATCTTTTGCTATTCCCACAATGAGAGCGTCAATAACCTTATACAAGGCATCATTTCATACTGTAATAATCATAATGAAAGGACAACTTTCTAATAGTGAGATTGTTGGATCAATGGGTTTGCTCATTTAAAAAGTTTTTAACTGTGGAAAAATACGTGTATCATAAAATATACCACCTTAACTGTTTTAAGTGTACAATGCAGAGATATTAAGCATATTTATATTGTTGTATAACCAATGTCCAGAACCTTTCATCTTGCAAAACTGAAACTCTGTTCCCAT
>NW_006334259.1:0-360 GCF_000327345.1 Myotis davidii
AATAGTATTTTACATTTATTATCACATCGTTATTTCCAAGCATGACTGCACATGTGATTCCATTCGATCCATATAGCTTTCTAAAGCATTTACAGGGAACAAGGCTGTGCAATAGGGAGAAACTGGCATGTTATCCCCGCTTGATGAACAGGAGCTTTCAGACAGGAAGTGTAGGGGATTTGCCAGCCCTCAGGGAGCCCTGTTCGCTCCAATCCATCTCTCTCCCCTACAACCTGCCAGTTAAGCTTATTGGAGTTGCCATCCCACTGCAGGAGAACAGCTTTCTCTGGCTCTTGATAAGCCACTGCTGCCCCATCTTGGAGAGACAGTGGCTCTAAAGCACCTATATCTGTTCCTTAG
>NW_006334260.1:0-360 GCF_000327345.1 Myotis davidii
GAGTGGAAGAGAGAGGGAAAGACAGACAGAAAAATAGATGCAAGAGAAACACATCGTTTTGGTTGCCGACTGCATGAGCCCTGACCAGGGTCCAGGTTGGGGATCCCATCAGCCCACTGTCCAACGCTATATACCCTGAGTCGAACTGGCTCTGGCATATTCTCTTTTTTACACATATACTCTTGAACGAATGATGAAATATTTTGAACAGCATACATATAGAGAAAAACAAAAGCTCACATACGTCAACAATTTGCAAAGTATCTAATTTTTTCTCTCTCAATTTTCAATTGAGCTCTGATCAGTAGGTATGACATTAAAACCTAAGATAAAATCAGCACACTCTATCCCATGATAAGA
>NW_006334261.1:0-360 GCF_000327345.1 Myotis davidii
CTCTCTGATCTCTCAGATTTCAGGTATCTCTGTTCAGCGCTTATGCCTTTTGCCCCCAAGAGAATAAAAGAATCATCCAGTCATTTGATCAGTCAAATGATCAGTCATTTTCTGGCTTAATTATTTTCTCTACAGTTCAGCTCTAAAGTCAGAAACTCAAGAAAAATTTGTTGGCAGATCAGGAGATGAATCCTTAGAGGGAATCTAGTGTAAGAGTTAACATTAACAGCAGGTACTTTGGAATCAGATGGTCCAGGTTCTTAGTGGCAAACTAATTTTCCTGTACTTCAGTTTTTTTTCTCCTGTCAACACCTACCTCAAAGGTTGTTTTGGCCCTAGCCAGTTTGGCTCAATGGATAG
>NW_006334262.1:0-360 GCF_000327345.1 Myotis davidii
TTTTTCCTTCTGTTCAGATTATATCACTAGTCTTGCTGGTGGCATTGCCATCAGTCCCTTTTAGTTTGTTCTGCTGTGATAGTAAATACCGGTTGGCAATCATTGACTCTCTTGCTTAAATGTACAGGCTCAAGGTATTGGCCACCTGCATTCAAATCCTGGCTCTACCGAGTAGTACTAGGTGGGCAGGTACTCAACCAATAACCCTTTAAAATCGAATGTAGCATTCTTGGTGAAGGGGAGCAAAATATACCAGTCTAAAACATGCCTCTTTGACATATTGATTATATTGAGCTGGCTATTTTTAAGAAACAGCAGACATAGATGAAGTTCTGAAAAGTGAGTAGAGTTATGCTTTTT
>NW_006334263.1:0-360 GCF_000327345.1 Myotis davidii
TACATGTGTACATTCACAATAATTCTGATTTTCAAACACATTTGATTGCTAATGATTTGAAACATTCTTGTAAATACTGGTACTGAATTAGGGTTTGAAAACTCACCTAAATTTCAGTCTATTAATACTTGTCCTGGAAAGAAACCTTTGCCTATTTCCTATCCTATCACTGCTTCAACAACTCTTGGCTTTGGGACAATCTGGCTTGGGACCATCAAGACCAGTATCTCCACTCTCTTTTCTCCTGTTTTTGCTGTTCCAGATAAGCTCCTATTTCATAAGCCTCCTCTTCATGGTTAGGGTGACCACGTATCCAGCTTTGCCTGGGACAGTCCCAGGTAACACTTCTTATCTAGACGT
>NW_006334264.1:0-360 GCF_000327345.1 Myotis davidii
TTCTATCTACTTCAACACTCCCAAAACCCTGAATAACTTAACTCATGCCACCCTGGATGGGTAACAGTAAAGCAAAAATGACTCCTAGTTGCTCCAGCAAAGGGGAAAATGTATTAGGAAAGAGAATGCACAAAGGAAAAGTTATGTGGTCTTAGCTTTCCCCAACACGGACTTTAATTTTAGCTCCCAATTCAAAAAAGTTTCTCCATCATAAATGACATATACAACCTAACAGATTAGCAGAGGACAGCAGCAAATGAGAAGAGGGAGAGCGCTTTGAATCAGGGTGCAGAGATAGGTAGGTAGAAGCTCCAGTTAACAGAAGGTAAAACTCTCTCCATGTAGTAGACAAAATAATGA
>NW_006334265.1:0-360 GCF_000327345.1 Myotis davidii
AAAAATATATTTCAAAAAAAGGTAGTCATGATAATACATATTACTCTCATACCCTGGCATTAAAAAGCTGATTTTTCTGGGTCTCTCAGTTTCTCTGTCATTGCTCCTTCAGTGCAGGCAGTTACCATTCTTCACAGCTGCCGCTAGTCCTATAAACAAGTTTTATGCTTCAGATCTCTGCTCATAGCCCACTCCTTCCCACTAGGGTTAGTAAGGAGCAGTGGTGCTGGAGCTGTATCACACAGGCTCACAAAAGATGATTGTGAAATTTGGGGGCATTTTATAAGCCATTATTAAAAATTAAATGATGTAAAATCAGAATAAAAATTTTTAAAGTCGTGAATTCTCACTAACATATCA
>NW_006334266.1:0-360 GCF_000327345.1 Myotis davidii
GGTTAAACTTACATTTTAACACTACTGAGTTCAAATACAGATGTACATTCAAGAAAGTCATTGACAAAGCAATACTATCCTGGGTACAGTGATGAAGATGACAAAGGTGAAATTATCTCACACACAAAAAATTGTTGAAGGGAGGCCTCTAGTGGAATACTGTAAGGCTCCATCCTGGCTAATAAAGTCCCACAATTCTCTGAGTGCCTAATTCTGCAACAGGTACTCTGCACTGTGCTAGAACAGTGCTGCCCTATAGAAATATAATATAAGCTACATATGTGATTTTAAATTCTCATACCACATTAAAGGAGGTGAAACTAATTATAGTAAAATATTTTTAAGTCCCACATTTCTAAA
>NW_006334267.1:0-360 GCF_000327345.1 Myotis davidii
ATAATCATCAAAGAAGCCATGAACTCAATGACTGGTATGTTTCTGTTTCACAATTTTAAATAATGAAAAATTACTTGGACGAGCGTTTCAGTCAAGATATTCAACAATCACAAGTTCAAGTAGCGGCAGTAACTGTACCTACCTTTAGGGAGTCCCGTATCTTGAATAGGATATTTGTCTGACTGCGGAAACCAACACAAGAGAGTTATTTTTAAACATCACAGTCGGTTCTATACACAATCACAGTGAAAAGAAAGCGTTGTCTTGCGAAAGTCAGGATTTTAATTTAAAACCTTGCACATGTTTAGCCTGGGACTTCTCATTAGGGCTGACCCATAGCCTGCTTGTAATATATAGATA
>NW_006334268.1:0-360 GCF_000327345.1 Myotis davidii
TCAGCGGGGGGTCTCCACTGACCGGCCAGTGTCAGGTAGGGGTCCCTGGTCCCTGCAACGGGCCGTGACCCAATCGGCCACTTGGTTTTGCTGCTTTTCAGGGCCCGGAGCTGAAGTACCACTGAGGCCTCTGGGTGTTGTCTCGAGGGAGGGGAACTTCTGCATCTGCTGTACGTTGCTCTGCCAGTTTGTTCAGCTCCCAGCCTCAGTCTCCCTATTCCACTGGCCCCTGCGTACTGGCCTATCTCACTCCTAGCTGGCATGTGCTGACCATCTTCTGCCCAATTCATATGCACAGAGTAAGAAGCCTTTTTTGGATTTTGTAACCCTGTGTTCAGTTTGGGCCAGGACGTGAAAGAT
>NW_006334269.1:0-360 GCF_000327345.1 Myotis davidii
TATGCAGTATAGGTCATTTATGTGGCTGCCTTCCCCTGCTCTGGGCTGTTCTGGATTCCCAGACTCAGCGGTGATGGTCAGCACTACCCCACACCCCTTGGGAAGCTACCGGTGTTTAGGAAGAGCACTTTTTTCCTTGTTATACCTGTTTTCCAAGAATTTTTGTATTGTGCCTTTTACAGGATAATTTCCATAATTGGACATTTGTATGGCAGTTTACAATGTCATAAGCAGTGGTGTGCTAGCACTGCTTTTATTGAACTGCAAGAACTGATTGATAAATTTTTAGGAATTTGCAAGTTGGTTGTTAAATAGTCATTATTAAGTATCTAATCTAATTAAAGACAAACATGCAAATTG
>NW_006334270.1:0-360 GCF_000327345.1 Myotis davidii
GTGGGCCGTCGGCAGTGGGTTTGCAGGCTCTCCCGGTGGTTCCCAGGTGCAGCCGCAGTTAAAAACCGCGGAGCGGGGTGGGGCGGGGGTGTGGCCTCTCTTGCTCTGGAAGATTCTGCAGGGAGACTTGGGAGCGTGTATGCAAGATCCATGATCACTCCTCTGTGATCGGGCCTGGGGAAGGGACGGGACGGGGTGTGGTGGTTCTGGGGTGAGAAGGACCTCGCGAGTCAGGGCTCCACTCAGCTTCTTCCTGTGGCATCCCTGCTGCCAGTGTGGTTCATTTATGCAGCTGGGCATAACTTTATTTCTTAAATATGTTCTTAATGATTTCAGAGAGCGGAAGGGAGAGGGAGAAAG
>NW_006334271.1:0-360 GCF_000327345.1 Myotis davidii
ATTAGGAAGGTTGAGAACCACTGGTTTAGGGCATCTTAGGTTTGATGAAATATGGTATATCTGTTCACATGTATGAGTGTCTCACGGGAGAAAGGTCATATGCATTTGGTAGATTCTGCTAAAATGTCATTGAAACAAAACTGAGTAGTGTCCTTTTCTGCACATTCTTAAGAACACTGATGCTACCGATCTTTCCATCTTTTAAATTTTTCCTTATCTGATAGGCTCTCACCAAGTCTTCATTTAAGCTTCGATTCAGAATGAAAAAGATGTGTACCTCCCCACATTGTCATCATGCTTCACTCTTATGTGTGATGGATTCAGATCTGCATCACAATTCCTTAGCAGGGGTCCTCAAAC
>NW_006334272.1:0-360 GCF_000327345.1 Myotis davidii
TAGGTTGACGCTCAACCACTGAGTCTCACCAGCCAGACCCTAGGGTAGTATTTTTAATACAATTTTAAATTAGCCACAAGTTGGTAATTTAAATTTGGACACAAAATTATTAATATTGAGATAAATTATTATCATGTCTTATCTACCATTTTTAAAATGTTTGGAAAACACTAAACATGATACATTTTATTATATTAGTCATTATTAGTAGCCATTCTGAAAGTGGCTTTTCACAGAATAAGCATCTGGAATATTTTTGGATGAATTAAAATATGATACAATTCTTGGCAATAATTTCATGGAAGTCCTTGGTTACTAAAAAAGATTACTATCTAAATCAATAGAACAGAGACACTGGTC
>NW_006334273.1:0-360 GCF_000327345.1 Myotis davidii
TCCATTTTGGACGCGTGGTAGTTAACTGGTTAATACTTTGGGGTGGATCTTGACCTTTTCACAGCGTCCTTAGAGAGCTCAGCTCTCTGGAAATCATCGCAGGCCTGTGTGGTCATCCATGGAGCAGCCCCATGTTGACAGGCTGAGCTCCGTTCTCATCACACAGCTCCCCATAGGCTAGTTGGGGTAGGTGGCGGGGGTGAGGGGATCCTTTCTACCTTTCAGGAACTTTCTGTCCAGATGGTTGTTGTAGGTTAGTGGATGCAACAAGGATTTGCTGTAATAGAAAGAATTTGGGGGAGGAAATGCTTGAGAATGAAGGGCGACAGCAGAGTTTGTTCTCTAAGTCTGGATTATTTG
>NW_006334274.1:0-360 GCF_000327345.1 Myotis davidii
TTTCTACCAATAGACTCTCCTGAAGTAGACAGTGAAAATGAATCTAGGAAACCACAGTACCCAAGGATTCCACAGGGAACAATAAGCTAAAAGGTTTTATGGGAAGGATGCCTTGTGCAGCAAAACATCTCAAATGCACAAACTGGACATTAGGAAACAATGTCTCATCCCTTAAGCCACAAAAGACACAGGAAAATTCAAAAACAAAATATAACCAAAAAGGGAAAAACAAAAGGAACCCTGAGTTAGTAGCTACTTTTTATGTATGGTACAACTAGGCATTTTAACTGTCGTTTTATTTGAACTGCATTACTGACCCATGCGATAAGTAATATACCCATTTTCTACACATGAAAAAAA
>NW_006334275.1:0-360 GCF_000327345.1 Myotis davidii
CAGGCCATGTGTGATGCTGTTCTAAGAGCCTACAGGTGTGTAGTTATGTATATTGTCACAAAGCAAGTTAATGAGAGCTGTATTGCAGGAAAGTGAACAAGCAAGCACTGAGGAAACAACTATCAGGAGGAAGGAATCCAGGCATAAGACCTTTTCAGAGTATCCAGGTGGATTATACTGAGATGCCTAAAATAGGTCGCCTCAAATACCTCCTAGCTATAGTAGATCATTTGACCAATTGGTTTGAGGCCATTCCACTACCAATTGCTACAGCCAGTAACGTAACTAAGGCACTTTTAGAAAATATAATTCCTCGTTTTGGATTGATTGAGAACATAGATTCAGATAATGGGAGCCATT
>NW_006334276.1:0-360 GCF_000327345.1 Myotis davidii
CTGAAAGCCCAGATAGCCCTACTTAAATAAGGAATTGAGAGCCCAGAGCAAGGATGTGGGCCGATGGCTGAGAGGAGGTGTGACTGTAAGGTGTGAGCACCTGTAATTCCTGTACAACTTTGAGGAGGTTTCATGTCACCACTATGGCTGCCGTTTTTCTTACCTGTGACTGGGGCTAAGGACCGTTCAGACCATCTTAGGAAGTCCTGTGAGCATCCAATGACAGACTGTGCATAATCATGCCTGGAAACCGTAAGGCACTCTGTCAGTGAGGCGTGTGGTTACAAAGGACTGCCTCTGGAATGTCCAAAGAGGATCTCTCACCATTGGCATTTTAAAATGTTAGTGGCATATTTTTTA
>NW_006334277.1:0-360 GCF_000327345.1 Myotis davidii
AAAAATAACTGTTACAAAAATACAGTCTGCCTTTGAAATGGCTTACTTGAAATATATCCATGTGAAAAAGATACTATGGAACCCATGAACCCAATTCCAGCCTTACACCACTATCTGTCATCATGATGGTTTTTTTTTGTATCTATCTATTCTCAGGTACATTATTAGATTATTTTACTTAAAATTCCACATATGTTTGACCATACAGTGTGTCAGGAAATTATCTCAATAATGCCAAGGTTTCAAGTTCCAATCCCAGTCAGGGTGATTACAAGAACCAAACAAAAATGTACAAAAATGTTGGAACAAAAAATGGATGTCCCTCTCTCTATATATACTAGAGGCCCATTGCAGGAAGAT
>NW_006334278.1:0-360 GCF_000327345.1 Myotis davidii
TTCTATTTCTACGACCAAACAAAACATGTATATGTTACCTTCTTTTTACCAGCTACCCAGATGCTTAAGACAGCAAACTCATGCCATCTTAAATAATGGGTTTTAATAAATATCTCACATATTATGCTAAATATCTATTTAAGTGGATATTTAAAATTTTTAAGTCAATCAAAAATGTTAAAAATTGCAATATCGAAAGCAGGAAAAAAAAACACAGGAAATGTAGCAAAAGACTTGTGACTCTTTTTCTATGGCCCAAAGACACTCCGATTCCCACCGCCTTCGCCACGTCGATCGAGAGCTTCCATAGCCCATTTCAGGGAGCAGCGGACGACGTGTGATTAATAATATTAAAAAAAA
>NW_006334279.1:0-360 GCF_000327345.1 Myotis davidii
TTTTTTTTTCAGAGAAGACCTTGCAAGTTTATAACAATGGGAGTCAGAGGAAACCCAAATGCATCTTACCTGTTTGACAAATTAGATTTAATTAAGAGACTCTTCATGCTGGAAAAACAGTCCTGCCCATGCCGTGCAGGGAAAGCGACAGGCGGAGACCAGAGTCCCCTTGAAATTGAAATACAGCCAAGAGTCGGCCCCTTCATTATTCATAAACATCCTTGTGGCTGAATTTCACTGCTTCACCTATTTTTAGTTAATTCTCCATATTTTTTACTCCAACAGCCATTTGTGTTGCTTAATGAAAAAGTTAACTCATCCCACAGTAAACACAGATGAGACAGAGAGGCTTGGGTTTCC
>NW_006334280.1:0-360 GCF_000327345.1 Myotis davidii
TGTTTTTGGATTATGGTTTAGTTCAGCCAATGAGAAGTTCCAGGAGGAAATTAAAGGGAAGAAGGGAAGTGAGGATGGTGAATTACTTCCCTTCTTCTTTCCCTGTGAGGTCATGTCTATCTAATCATGTCACTCAACACAAGATCGCTGCTCCTCACATGATGGTCTGTTCTAGATGACTATCTCCTTCAGGATTTATGCAATTCTCCCTCCCCTTGTCCCTTTTGAGCTTACAGGTGCTTACTCTCTTCTCTTATTAACCTTGGGGTGTTGTACCATCCTTTGTAATTTCCCTATGTCCCACCTACATCTTTGTAAATATCCTTTTGTAAATGAACTATCATTGAATTATCCTGAGTG
>NW_006334281.1:0-360 GCF_000327345.1 Myotis davidii
GGTGGAGTCTGCTTCTGAGCTGTCTCTCCTGGCCTATGGGAGGCTTGGAGTTAGGGGGCTGGGTGGATGGAGATGAGGTGAAATGCAGAGCCGGTGCCCCTCTCCATGGGGCCGCGCCCTCCTCCCCACTCACTAGCACCAGGCAGGAATGTGCATCCAGGGGGCCAAAGCTTCCACTTTCCCACAAGAAGCAAAGTACTTAGCTCTTTAGTGAAATCTCTTCATTTTCCTTTAAAATTTTAATTGCATTTATTGGGGTCACATTGGCTAATAAAATGATGTATGTTTCAGGCGTACGAGTCTGTAATCCTCATCTGTGTATTGTATTGTGCTCACCACCCCAAGTCAGGTCTCCTTCCA
>NW_006334282.1:0-360 GCF_000327345.1 Myotis davidii
CTAGTCAAAGATAAATACAGATGTTAATTGAAACTGAAGAAGTGGGAGCTATTGCCGAAGAGGAGCAGAGATGAGGGAGCAGAAGGGATTGCTGATGGAGTCAGCTTCCAGAGTAGGTGGGTGTGGAATAGGATGACCAACTGTCCTGGTATACCAGGGACTGTCCCAGTTTTAAAACGGCAACTCCTGTGTCCCAGGAAGACCCTTACCCATAGGTCTGGGCACCCCTACGCTGGAATGAAGAGTGCTTCTCCCTTGAATTATGAGGGACAGTAGAGGTCAAGAAGAGCAGGTTAAATCAACAAAGCGAATGGTTTTGGAACCAGGGAAAAGCTCTGCATCTGAGCTGTGTGATCTTGA
>NW_006334283.1:0-360 GCF_000327345.1 Myotis davidii
TTAAAGGAATTCTTGATTCTTTTACTCAATAATACATTAGGTAGATGACAATGTATCCGAAAATAGTTTATTCTTGCTATGGTACTTTATAATAATGAAAATTTATTTATCTGTCTTTACAAAGGCCTTTAAAAACCACAAATTTGCAGCCAAACTTTACAAACATGGAAGTTCAAGTTGATGATCTGGCTTATTGAAAATTCCTGTCCTAGGCTCTCCTCCATGTGTACTTAATAATTTTTAAAAATACAGATTATGAAAGACATTACTCATTGCCAAATTTATTTTAACTCTAGATATGCAAAAAGTTGTGAATGCTTATCCTATGTAATAAGAGACTAATATGCAAATTGTCCCCTC
>NW_006334284.1:0-360 GCF_000327345.1 Myotis davidii
CATAATACTCCCCAATCTCATATTTTATTTGTTTTAGGAGATGAAATTAGAAAGGGCTTGGAAATGGGGAGAAGACCTGGGCAAAGACATATAAATTGACAGCAAAAATGTTCTGATTCCATGTATTTCAAAAGTGTTTCAGTCAAAGACCCTTTGTTCCCAGTCGGCAGATTTGCCAAAGCCTTCCATGGGAAGGGTTCTCACAGGGTGCTCTGTTGAGGTGGTGTCCGAGCCTGCCTGTCCTGTCTCCCCCAGCCCACAGTGGGCAGCTGTGCTAGCCTTCTAGAACCCCAAGGGACACAGTTTGAAAACCACTGAGTTTGTTCCACCCTCATTTACACACGGGAAAAACGGAGGCCC
>NW_006334285.1:0-360 GCF_000327345.1 Myotis davidii
CACAGGTATCTCATTAGCCACCCTCCCCAATCTCTTCTACCCCTGTCTCTCTTCAGATGACTCCAGTCCACACTGCCTGCCCTCCAAAGACAACTAGGGTGTCTGGGGACAAAAATCCTGTGTGCTAGCCCTTTAAAAAAAGTGACTTTGTCTCTGGGAGTTTCAGCTCTCTGGCTGCTAGAAGCCCCACCACTGCTTGGTGCGTGGGTTGCTGTTGCTGGCTCTGGCTGTCCCTGCTGGGGTGCCCCACCTGGTGTCTAGGCCTTTCTCCTCTCTGGGGGAACACTCCTCATCCTCAGCCCACTGGTCCTGAGAGCTGGGCCAGGGCCTCTCGTGACCCTGCCCTTCCTACCAATCTCA
>NW_006334286.1:0-360 GCF_000327345.1 Myotis davidii
ATCAATAAAAATATACTTTAAAAAATCAAATTAGTTAAAATACTTCTCCTCCTGCAAAAATCACACACACAAATATACACACAAACTGCCACAAAAATTAGCCTTGGACAGTGAGTCGAGTTACAGCCAATAGTCAAGGAATAAGCAATTCCAGTTTGATACACATGTCAAAAAAATAAAACAAGCAGGAGACTTTTCCATCTCATTTTATGACGCTATTATGACTTTGAACATTGGCAGTATAAAAAGAGAAATTATAGCGCAATCTCACTCTGAATATGGATACAGGTTTCTATGGAAAATTTGACCAGTTTGAATCTTGGATGATATAAAAAAAACTAGAGGCCTGGTGCAGGGATT
>NW_006334287.1:0-360 GCF_000327345.1 Myotis davidii
TTTTTTTTACAAGAAATCATTGTTCTAATTTTTATCATGATAGACACATTTTGTTTGTTCTAGACTTCATATAAATAAAGTCATATTGTGTAAATTTTTAGTGCTTGGCTTCTTTTGTTCAGCATACTTCTTACTGCTGAGTAGTATGACATTGTTTAGACATACCGATGTGGCTTATTCATACTTCTGTTGGTGAACAATCCAGTTTTTTTGGGTTTTTTTGCTACTACCAGTACAGCTGCTGCAGACTTTATGTAGCCATCTTGTTAAGAGACATATGTGTTCATTTTGTTTCTCCATCTCTAATTCATGTGTGAGTTTAGTTCAATGAGACTGTCCAAGGCAATAGTACCCTCTTCC
>NW_006334288.1:0-360 GCF_000327345.1 Myotis davidii
CTCTCCCCTCTGACTTCTCCCCGTCCCCTTCTTTTCGCCCACATTTGTTGGCCTTTCCTTCTCTGCTGCCTCCCCACTCCAGGTCTTTTCCCCTCTCTAGCTGTCCCCACTGCCCCCCATCCCTTGCTCTCTTTTAACCCTAATACTTGGTCTGCTAGAGCAGACAACTCTAGCTCTTAAGCAGAAATGTGCCCAGTCTTTAAAGCCTTTATTAGTTGTGATGAGAAATATTCATTTTGTCATTTTAGTAGCTAAGGTTTCTTCATATTGTGCTTCCCTTCCACTCGCAAAGGGCACCAGAGCATCATCCGACTCACATGGGCTCAGAAAGTTAGTGGGACGCTGAAGGCAGTTACAGTT
>NW_006334289.1:0-360 GCF_000327345.1 Myotis davidii
AAAAAAAAAAGTTAAAGTATTTAAAAGGGCAGAAGTGATAATGTGCATTAATCTTTCCAAGACAACCTCAATAGGAAAAAAATCCTCACAATCTTGTAAGTGCTGGCAAGAATGTGGAGTAATTGGCACATAGCTGGTGGGAATACTGGTGGTACAGCTGCTTTGGGAAAAAATCTGGCAGTTGGTCAAAAGATTAAACATGGAGTAACCATGCGATTCAGCAATTTCCCTCCTAGGTATATACCCAAAGGAACTGAGAACATATGTCCACGCAAAAACTTACACATGGATGTTTATAGCAGCGTTCTTCATAATCACCAAAAAGGACACTGAGGAATGAATAAACCTGTATGTACTTTG
>NW_006334290.1:0-360 GCF_000327345.1 Myotis davidii
CATTGCATTCTCGCCCCTTTACCGGGGTTCATTATGGGCACACTTAGAACCAGGCTGGGTGGCAGCAAACTGCTGCTGAGGCAACGTAAGGCGTCAGGACAGAGATGGCTCTAATAACTGCCCCCCCTCAGTAACATCCCCCCTGGTGGGTATTTTCATTGACGAATTGCTTTTGATCAGTTGGATAGAATGGGATAATCATGAGGTCAAAAGTCATGGGGTCAACACCATTGTGATCAAATTACTGTCACTGTCAGATGGCTACGGGGTGTAACCTAGCCCCGGCCCACTATTGTTGAAAATAAGTGCTATGGGCACAGATTCAATCTGTAGAAATCTACTCATCACTGTAACAGGAAA
>NW_006334291.1:0-360 GCF_000327345.1 Myotis davidii
CCCCCCACTTGCTTATTTGTAAGTTCTTTTTCTGACTGTGAAAACCTTATCGACAACAACAGTACCATATAGAACACTTCCATCATCCTAAAAATTCCATTGTGTGGCTCCTGCATAGCCATGTCCCCCCTTCTTTTCTAAGTAATTACATAGTTGTAGCCTTTTGGGGGTGTAGTTTCTCTCACTTAGCAATTAGAAGGCAGAGTTTTAAAAGTAATTTCTGCTAAGTCCTAGAGCAGTGATTTTCAACCACTGTGCTACAAGTATTTTTAAAACATGCAATAGGTGAGTATCTAACCAGGGACACTGATCTCTTTCCCCTTAGGTTATCAAATAAATAAAGGACAACAGCCAATACAA
>NW_006334292.1:0-360 GCF_000327345.1 Myotis davidii
TAAATCCCAATTTTGAAAGTAAATGTTGGGGGAAAATGGTTAGGTACTTTTCATTATATCTGTATTGAAAGTGAGTGTAAAGTGGCTTTGCATGGGAAAATATACTACTTTTCTCATTTAACAATAGTCTCCTGAAAGCTTAGGAAGTCAAGTTCTGAAACAGAGTATAAAATTACATAGCAAAAAGATACTTTTGCTATCATTGAATACTGATATATAGTAGAATCTTCATGATTAATATGAATCTAAAAAGCTAGGAGCATAACATTTTCTCATCTTTTGTGTTAATGAATGCAATGAAGCTGTGAAATTCCTCTTTGTGGTGGTATTTTGTGCTGCCAATGTCTGCCACTGGAATTG
>NW_006334293.1:0-361 GCF_000327345.1 Myotis davidii
CATGTATCTGAGCACAATGGAAATACCCCTACATCAAACATGTCCAAGATGCAATTTCCATTTTCATTTTATATGCTTTATTTGCCCTAAATGCCAATTCTTTTTTCATTCTTCTTTTATTAGGCCTGTTGCCCTTTCACTTTCCAATCACTTTTCATAGAAGCTAAAAAGAATCTGATATCGATCATCTATATTGTTCATTTTTCAGTTGCTATAAGGCTTGTGCATTTTGAGCAAGCTCTTGTTGGGAGAGAAGTCAGGCAGATAATTTAGCCTTTGCCTGAACTGTTCTAGTGACAGAGCTGTATTCCTAAAGGACTTGGTTACATTTCCTTGTTTCGAGGTCTTCATTTAACAGAAA
>NW_006334294.1:0-360 GCF_000327345.1 Myotis davidii
CCAGAAGGTTGAGAACCACTGCTCTAGAGGGAAGTGATATGTAGCACTTCTGTGCTGAAGCATAGAAGCTCATGAGTGAGCTCTCCATGCTGTCTCTTACCGTGTTATGGTTGTTGAGGCCTGATCTTAGATGGTAGAGAAACAGAATGGAGCCAGCCTGGACCTTTGGCACTGTTCAGGGTCAGGTTCCTCAGAGTCCTGTAGTAGACTGAGTGTGAGGGGGAAACCAACACGTAGAAGCCACTGTGACTCGGGTTTTTTTTGTTACTGCAGCATCACCTAGCTTATTCTGATTTACAGCCTTTTTGGAGGCATCTGACTCTGCCAACATCCCTTGGATTATGTGACTCAAAGCTCTCC
>NW_006334295.1:0-360 GCF_000327345.1 Myotis davidii
TCTCTCTCTCTCTCCCTCTCTCTCTCTCTCTTATTCTCTCAAATATATTTTTATTGTTGATAATATTGCAGATATCTTTCCTCCTCCCCCCACCTTTATACTCCTCCTTCTAGGCTTTACCCACCCCCTTTATTATTTGTTTGTTTGTTTGTTTGACCCTCTTGGACCCAGGCAAGTTATAATAATGAGGCTTCTCTCTGAGATCAGCAGAGGCCAAAAGGTACCTAAACGTGTGAGAGAAAAATCTTTATTTTTGGCCAAAGGAACAGGAAAATAGATGTCCCTCTGGTCTGAAGTTTATGTGGGGAATTCCTGCTATCTTTTTCTCTCTACTCGACCTCAAAAGGAGACCAATTTAAG